>NC_090657.1:209222580-209522580 GCF_040937935.1 Hyperolius riggenbachi | reverse complement strand
TGACAGCCGGGTGGTCACCAAATCTAGCCGGGTGGAGCACCCGGCTAAAAGAGCCTGGGGAGAACACTGAGCTACAACGGTCCCCCGTGTGTACCCAGCATTAGAGGCTTATGCCCTTTAAGCCTCTTTTGCTGGGAATACACAATGATATTTTTCAGTCGAATTACTGTCCAATTTTATTTTTAATCTATTTTCTTATCTTTTCTTATCAATTTCCATTCACTTCTATATGAAATCGATCGGACATGTCAGAAATTATCTATCGACCCATCTATCTGCTGAAACAACTTATGGTGAATTCCCAGCATTAGTCTATTCCTGAAATGGAGTGAGCAGGCAGCTGGTCAAATCTCTGCAGGCATCTGTAGGTCCTTTCTGTACATTCCCATGCCAGCTCCATTGAGGCATCCATAGCTTTGTCCCAGAACTGTGATCTCAGATATCTGCTACTGGGGGTAGTCATACTGGGGCCTTGTTTCTCAAAAGAACGCCAATAGGTGTCAGCATTGTGTCTTTAACCATGGTGGGAAATTTGAATTTAGATCTCACCGACAAAGATGTTTCTCTTTGGCCAGTTCATCAGGATCAGTTTTTGTATTGTCACCTATCTGGGATGAGGTTCAGTAATCCATACTCTACAATTTGATACCAAGGTGGCCAAACTGTTCATCTAGCGATTTTGGTGGCCGATCAACCAAGCGACAAATCTCTCTCTGATTGAATCTGTTTGGAGAGAGATCTGTTGGCCGTCATAAACTGTGGACCAATTCCTGTTCAATTTCAGCATGAAACCTTTTGGTAATCGGCCTTGTGACGTTCCTCAACACCTCGGCTACTGTCCCCCTAATGTTTTATGTCTCCCCCTTCCCACGGTGCTTGTGCAGTTATACTTTACCTCTCCATCGTCCACGCTGAGTGTCTTCATTTTACTTCTGCATTTGCACCCCCTCATCGCACGCGCACCATGTGCTATATGCCGATAGTCACGAGATTTCCCAGCATGTTCGATCGATACATGCTACCAATTTCAGCCCAAAATTGGTTGCATCGTTGATCGGGCATGTTCTTGATGACACCGATTTTCACCTGATTCGATAAGCTGATGGTTAATCAGCCACCAAGAATACAGATGTATGGCCAGCTTTAGGCTGTATCAGACACAGCCTCTCTGGAACAAGCTCCGATTTGCTTGGCAATTTCCCTCATCTAGGTCCTCAATCAGCTCCGATAATAATTTTCTTCAACACTCAACTCCTCTGTACTCACAGTAACCAAAAGGTCAGCTTTGTTTTACCGTCTTTAATCTTCTAAATCAGGCACAGTTACAAAATAAACAATATAGCAGAGAAATGTTAAGTAGGGTGGGAATATCGTGGCTTTTTGTCTCCGATTATGCAATGGCCTTTTCTCTAAGAACTCGTACCCCTTCAGGCCAGAGTCGCTAATTATGTATGGAAAGATCCCATCCCACACAAGCTAGCAAAAGTACGTCACAGTCATTCTCTCAGCCTCACCCAGCAGATAGATCATCCAGTGCTCTGGACGGTATTCTAAGTACCATACCTCTCCAATACCTCTGCTAAACATTATCCATACTTTCCCCTTAGTTGGCAAACTTTGTGACTTTAAAGGACCATAGACTACCCAGGATCACACAATACGCAAGCAACTCCGGGTGACCCAGAACCAGTAGAAAAGTATAGGGGACTAAAAGAGACCGATAAGCCCTCTTACTTAAAAACACAGCTCAGTGTAATTTCCCTTCTTAACCTCCTGAGCGTTACGCCGCTCAGGAGGTTTTGTTACTTTTTGCCCGATTTTTTAAAGAGACACTGAAGCGAGACTAAATCTCGCTTCAGCTCTCATATATAGCTATCCCGCGGCTTAACGGGGGTCCCTTCACCCCCAACCCACCCCCCGCAAACCTTGGTTGTCATTTTGGTCGCAGAATTTTCCTTCCTGGAGGCAGGGCTAACGGCTGCAGCCCTGCCTCCCAGCGCTTCTATCAGACGCGCATTGCCGCCTCTCCCCTGCCCCTCTCAGTGAAGGAAGACTGAGAGGGGCGGGGGAGAGGCGGAGATACGCGTCTGACAGACGCGCGTGGGGCAGGGCTGCGGCGGTTAGCCCTGCCCCAATGCGGAAGCGCTCCCTCGCATTACGGAGGGGATTTGGGGGGACAGGGACCCCCGTTAAGCCGCGGGATAGCGGCGTTTTAGCAGGGGCACACATGCCCCTGCTAGGTATGAGGTCTGAAGCGAGATCTATTCTCGCTTCAGACTCTCTTTAATAATTGTGCCTATTGGCTATAAACCAGGCATGGGCAAACTTGGCCCTCCAGCTGTTAAGGAACTACAAGTCCCACAATGAATTGCAGGAGTCTGACAGCCACAGTCATGACTCATAAAGGCAAATGCATTGTGGTACTTGTAGTTCCGTAACAGCTGGAGGGCCGAGTTTGCCCATGCCTGCTATAAACCCTCTAGCTAGCACTAGGCTAGCTAGAAGAAGTCTCCGGCACCTCCCTATCCCTGCCGCTCCCCCGTTTATATGTTACCCAGCCTGGATCCAGCGATCGGCGCAGCCTCCCCGGATAGCTCCTGTCCTCACTATTGGGAGGATCGCAAATGACGTCATGACGTCGCCGACGTCATGACCAAACCCGATCCTCCCCATGGAGAGACCGGAGCTGTGCCGGGAGGCTGCGCGATCGCTGGATCCAGGGGGGTAATGTATAAACGCAGGGATCCAGGGGTGCCAGTAACTCTTACTAGCTAGCCTAGTGCGAGCTAGAGGGTTTATAGCCATTAGGCACAATTATTTATTTATGGGGGTCTCCTGGGGCCGCAGAGCGGTATGCCCGACACAGTATCGGGCATACCGCTAAGGAGGTTAAAACAAAAGGTATTTGCGATAATTCAGCTTTAAGTGAGCAACTGCGGTTACCCACAATGCATCACTGCTGAATATGCAAATGATCTCTTTATGCCCCTGAAGCCAGGATTACATCCAGAACCGTTGGTGTATAGCAAGCCTATAGCTTATAATATTTACAGAGCTACATATTGGGTTGATGATCTATTCGAGAAAAGGTACAGATTTCTTGAGGGGAAGGGAGTATCGACTCCTGAATGGCATGAAGTTTAATCCTGGGTTGAAGCTCCCGTGTGCTCCACCTGCTGATATCGGAATTGCATGCTCAGGGAGTTCCTAACAGACTGTTAATATTAATAACCACCATATTTAAAGAGGATCTGTAACCAAGGAGTAAACTTCATATCAATCAGTAGCTGATACCCCCTTTCCCAGGAGAAATCTTTCCCTTTTCTCAAATAGATCATCAGGGACGTCTATATGGCTGATATTGTGGTGAAACCCCTCCCACAATGTGATGTCAGGACCTAGGTCCTGATACCACACTGTGGGAGCCATGTTGCATTGTGGGAAATAACGGCTGTTTCCAATTGCCAAGTAAAAAAAACAACCTTTTAGCCTATCGCATTGTTAGGGGGTGTAGGTAAAATAATGGCAGTTGATGCTGTCTGTTTTTTTCATGTCTGCCAGTAGTAAAGATGATTACTTGCAGGCTGGTTGTCAAACAGCATGAACAAATTTCATGGCAAATAGCAATCATTTCTTGAACTCTCTTCTATTTTGCAACTTCTCAATTTGCAATGTATTATTTATTTTCCCTTATTAATAAGGTTCCTCTTTAAAGAGGACAGCACGGTGGCGTAGTGGTTAGCGCTCTCGCCTTGCAGCGCTGGGTCCCTGGTTCGAATCCCAGCCAGGGCACCATCTGCAAGGAGTATGTATGTTCTCCCCGTGTCCGCGTGGGTTTCCTCCAAGTACTCCGGTTTCCAACCCAAAAACATACAGATAAGTTAATTGGCTCATCCCTAAATTGGCCCTAGACTACAGTACTTGCACTACATAACATAGACATATGATAATAGTAGGGATTAGATTGTGAGCTCCTTTGAGGGACAGTTAGTGACAAGACAATATACATATATACTGTACAGCGCTGCATAATATGTCGGCGCTATATAAATAATAATAATAATAATAAAAGAGACTCTGAAGCGAGTCTAAATCCCCTTGTTGAACTAGTATTTATGTTAAGCAGTATAATCCCTGCTAAACCGCCGCTATCTCGCGGCAAAACGAGGGGTTTATACCCCCCAAATCCCCCCTGCAAAATCCACGACTTTCTTGGTTGTGGATTTTGCTGCCCAAGGAGGCAGAGCTATGAATTGCAGCTCTGCCTCCATGCGTGTCAATCACCGCACGGATCTCCGCCTCTCCCCCGCCCCTCTATGTAAAGGAAGACTGAGAGGGGCGGGGAGAGACGGCGATCAGCCGGGATTGACACGCTAAGAGGCAGAGCTACAGCCATTAGCACTGTGTCTATGAGGAAGACACATCAGAGGGATTTAGGGGGTATAAACCCCTCGTTTTGCTGCGGGATAGCGGCGATTTAGCAGGGATTATACTGCTTAACATAAATACGAGTTCAAAAAGGGGATTTAGACTTGCTTCAGAATCTCTTTAAAGTGTAACTTCAGTCACTAAATAGTATTGCTTTTAAAGCAGACATTATCTTAGGAATGACATAGTGGCTGGTGACATCATCCAATAGGAGACACACCCTCTGGGGACATCCTCTCAGTGACACAATAGTTGGTAACATTTTTCTGGTGGCACCATCTTACCGTCACATTCAGTGCCTGGAATGGAGAACAGATCTGGGCATAGTGGTTACATTTATTTATGTCAACACCCAGATGCTTCCGTTGTCCTCTCGCTGCAGACGCTTTCCCCGCATGTTGTAGGAAGTCAGTTTCTGGAACCTTAGGACAATGCAAAGACATAGGTCACCATTATGTGATGATGCTCCTGTTGTAAAATGCAAGAAAATGCAGGAATGTCGTTATTCCATTGATCCCATTTAACAGCTGAGCCACATAAGGTGCCCATTAACAGTATGATTTTCAGTGAACGACTGCATTTTTGTTCAGATTTTTCCGATTTATTATATAAAATTGGTGGGCATAATTGATCCTTCACAACTGCATTAATGATCGTTTCCTTAAAGAGTAACTGTTAGCCCAAAAAATCAAATTTAAATCTCTATTGCAATGTGTTAAATAGTTTGTAAGGGAGCCAAAAAGGCAATGCTGAAGTTAAAAAGCAATCTAATTTTTTTACTGTGTGACTATCATTCAGCCTTTTCCCCAAGCTCCTAAGGAGGACGCAAGGCCGCATACCAGATACTGCAGAGCATGCCCATGTCTGCCCGACCCCCCTCTCCCCCCCCAAGGACCAGGTGCCGATGTCTGCCCGACCCCCTCTCCCCCCCCAGGACCAGGTGCCGATGTCTGTCCGCTCCGCCCCCCCCCCAAGAGCCGATGTCTGTCCGACCCCCCAGGACCAGGTGCCGATATCTTCTCACCCCAAAAAGCTGACACGGAGAGAGAGCGGGAGCGGAGTACATCTACACACTTCCAGCGCCGCCACCGCAAGTTTGCCCTGTCGCCGTGCATCTCTCTCTCTCCTGCTCGTGATTCTCTCACATGTGACTCGGCGGCTGCTCTGCGGTGGTGGCGCTGGAAGTGTGTAGATGTACTCCGCTCCTGCTCTCTCTCCGTGTCAGCTGTTTGGGGTGAGAAGATATCGGCACCTGGTCCTGGGGGGTCGGACAGACATCGGCTCTTGGGGGGGGGAGCGTACAGACATCGGCACCTGGTCCTGGGGGGGGTTGGGAGGGGAGCGGACAGACATTGGCACCTGGTCCTGGGGGGGAGGGGGGGAGGGCAGACATGGGCAAGCTCTGCATGCTCTGCAGTATCTGTTATGCGGCCTTGCGTCCTCCTTAGGAGCTTGGGGAAAAGGCTGAATGATAGTCATACAGTAAAAAAATTAGATTGCTTTTTAACTTCAGCATTGCCTTTTTGGCTCCCTTACAAACTATTTAACACATTGCAATAGAGATTTAAATTTGATTTTTTGAGCAAACAGTTACTCTTTAAAGGATACCACAACTGACATGTGGCATAATGAGATAGACATGGGTATGTACAGTGCCTAGCACACAAATAACTATGCTGTGTTCCTTTTTTTCTTTCTCTGCCTGAAAGAGGTAAATATCAGGTATGTAAGTGGCTGACTCAGTCCTGACTCAGACAGGAAGTGACTACAGTGTGACCTTCACTGATAAGAAATTCCAACTATAAAACACTTTCCTAGAAGAAAATGGCTTCTGAGAGCAAGAAAGAGATAAAAGAGGGGGAAATTCTTATCAGTGAGGGTCACACTGTAGTCACTTCCTGTCTGAGTCAGGACTGAGTCAGCCACTTACATACCTGATATTTACCTCTTTCAGGCAGAGAAAGAAAAAAAGGAACACAGCATAGTTATTTGTGTGCTAGGCACTGTACATACCCATGTCTATCTCATTATGCCACATGTCAGTTGTGGTATCCTTTAAGCACAATGCGGTTGTTTCCGCGCACGGCTCAGCGCCTAGTACCGAAACTAGGTGCCCCATCGCAGTAATGTAATACTGTGTGGGGCACGTAAGGGTAATTAAGGGCTTTGGTGGTTACCAGACCCCAAATTACATCCCCCTCCAAGTTGTGACAACTTGGAGGGGTAATAGTATTTAACGCCGCCGGAGAGTTCTCCTGGAGGACTCAAAGCACTTGAGTTGAAGCCACTAGGGCGTGCTCAGTAGGCACAGCCAACGTCCTCATACCACTTCCTTATGGTCTCAAGTAGAATTCCACAATAGACTAGCCTTATTTTGTAGCTTTGTCCGATCATGATCATCTTGAGACAATCTTGGGTATACCCCGCACAGTACATTAGAATATGGGCCCCCCCGTGACTTCTGTACCCCCTCTTCTGTTTTCCAACCTGATTAATCTAGGAGACCCAATTTTGGAATCCAAAAATTCAGATACCCAACAGAGCTGAGGTCTTCAAAGCAATGCCCACTGGTGATTTGATCCATCAAGCTAAGGCTAGAATCTTCAAAGATCCTGAGGGCACATCACGGTCTCCAAGAGCCCCCAGGAGTTTGAAGTGCCCCTTCAGCATTCATGGCAGTCCACCAAAACCTACTGCAGTACTTATGAATCTGTTGCTATGAGAAAATAAGCTGTATTATGGAGAATTTCTCTTGCAGGACCTGTTGTTATGCATATTGGAACAAAAGAATGGGCAACTTGGCTAAGAGGAACTGATATATTGGGCAACAGAGCTGTAACGAGAGGAACTTGGCTTACAGGTTTATGAAGTTTAGATACAACAGTATCTAGGGAAACACTGTTATGTAGCTACAAAAGTTGGTCCCTGAAGATTCAATTTCATAAGGCAATAAAGCTAATTTTAAACATTCAGTTATTGAAGATCTATGATGTTGTCACAACAGGTTATTCAAGACTTTTACTGTATCTGAGAGACTCTTTGCTGCAGGCCACTTTCCTATTCATGGACAGACAGTTTTCCCTGAGTGAGATAAGTGAGAAACATTGCACCAAAAATAAGTGGAGGCAGGCAAGTTTATTAACCTATACTCCTTACGATGTATAAATGAAACAATTTTTGGGACATTTTCAGGATGGAAGTCTGGGGGTGGCACTGTTTGTATTTGCACACATGGGAGCAATAAAATAGTGAAAACATCACGTGGAATTGATTTCCTATGCCAAAAACTACCCACATATCTGAGGAACTCTTAAGTGTGTTTTTTTTTTCAGACAGGCGCTGTGGTGTAATGCATCAGTAGCACAGGTAGACAGTTCTCCAACACACTGATAAACACATTCTGCTCAACCCAGATACTAACAGATGTAGAATGAACATATATTGAGCCATATATTTTACAGTACCTGGATTTCCTAGGAGTTCCTGGTTTAAACTGATATGAGTGGCTAAGAGGTGCTTGGCTGTAGCTAGGTATCTAGCTGACTCTGGGAGGAGTAGATCCCATTCCCATGGATGAAGGCACTATGGAGTGTAATGCTTGGAATACACTAAGAGATTTTGTAGAAGATTTACTGTCCGATCGATTTTCAGATCATTTTTCTGATCGCTTTCCATTCACTTCTATGAGAAATTGATCAGAAAAAGGATCGAAAATCAAGTCAGACCTGTCGGAAATTATCTATCGAGCCATTCATCTGCCAAAAAATCTCATGGTGTATTCCCAGCATAAGATCAGAAATTAAGTTATATCAGGCAAGGCAGTTGGGGTCCACTGCATGATTGTAGTCGAGGGAAAATCCACATAAGTGTGTTTATTCATTAAAGTGAACCTAAAACCAAGTTAAAAAAATGAGATTAACTCACCTGGGGCTTTCCTCAGCCCCCTGCAGCCGATCGGTGCCCTTGCAGCCCCGCTCCGATGGTCCAGCACCCGCCGGCTAACACCTCCGGTTTGGCCGACAGGCATGGGAAAGCCAGTGATTCTTTGCGTTCGCGTTCCCAGACTGTATATCGCCCCCTATGCTGCTATTGCGGCTTGTGGCCCTGTCACTTGACAGTCAGCCTATTGGACCAATCAAAGTGCAGGAATCTCGTCCTTTGACGCTACAGGGGCTCAGGGCGTGTTCAGTGGAGCGCTCGTTAAGTTTTATGAAGCGCTCATTAAATTATCAGAGCGTAGCGTAATTTAGCAGCGTACGCTATGGCAGCATAGCATGGGCTGGAGATTATTACCTCACACTGCTGTCATTAATCTTAGTGAATCAACCCCAAGGTACTGTATTAAAGGGACTCCGAGCAGTGCAGTAACTGGAAAGATTCATACAATTTTGAAGCTCTCTTTCTCCTCAATGATATATAAACCGCCACCCTACGCTTTTAGTTTTCGTTATTTTCCCGATCGAAATCACGGCCGCCATCTTGGATGCGTTATTCAGCATTGTATTATGCAGGACGAAATATTCCCCAGTGTTGGCAGCTCCATTCAGCACAAAGCAATGAAATACAAGGAGCCCAGGGGGATATAATTACAAACATCATGCTGGTAGGTGTGAGGATATAATTAATTAGTTGTGGGTATGCTTAAAGGCAAGGCATACCCACAGGCACTGCTCGGAGTCCCTTTAAGGTCAGAGGCAAAGACTATGAAAAACTCAGAGGAAAAGGCAAGCCGTGAATAAGAATACTCAGTTTTCAGGCAGAGACTGTAGAAAGCAGTAAGCCAGCATAATTGGTGGAACCAGGAGTAAAGGTACCCATACTGCTAGTGCTGATCGACCACGAGACAGATCTCTCTCTGATCAACTCTGAATGAGGAAGTACGAGGACGGCGGCAGTGTGGAGGGCGGCAGGTAATGTATAACTGCATGGGCACAGAGGGGGACATAAAACACTTAAGGGGGCATTCGTTGTTTACGATTATCACACACCATTTCCGCCATGCACTCGATTGAGCATGTTTCGATGATGTCCGATCAATACATGCGACCAACTTCGCCCTGAAATTGTTTGCATTCTTGATTGGGCATGCTCTTGGTGACACCGATTTTCATCCAGTACGATTATAATTATCAAATCAGTCGATTGGCCGCAGAGTAGAGTAATCTATGGGCACCTTAAAGAGAACTTGAGGCGGGTTTCTTACATTGCAATCCGCATACAGAGGCTGGGTCTGTCTATAGAGCCCAGCCTCTGTTGCTAGTTAGTTTCCTCCAAAGCCCCCCCTGCGCACCGTCAGACCCCATAAATCACAGCCGCGCTGTGCGGCTGTGTTTACCTCACGAATGTCAGTCTCGGCTGCTCCCCCGCCTCCTGAATCCCCAATCAGCGGCGAGGGAAGGGATGTGGGCGGGGAAAGAAGCGATTCAGGAGGCGGGGAGCGGCGAGACTGGCATTAGTGAGATAAACACAGCCGGCTGCGACATGCTGCATGTCGACAGCGCGGCTGTGTTTTATGGGGTCTGACAGCGCGCAGGGGAGGGGCTTTGGAGGAAACAAACTAGCAACACAGGATGGGCTCTATAGACTAGATCAGCCTCTGTATGCGGATTGCGATGTAAGAACGCCACCTCGGGTTCTCTTTAAGGCAGGTTAACAAGATTAACAATACTTAGGCCCATATGCAATTCACTTTTTCTCCTGAGTTTTCTCCTAGGTGATATATTTACAACTTGTAAATAAAATGCCTTTTAAGCCACCAGCAAGCAAGAAAATACTCAAAATAATTTTGACAGTACTTTTTCACCAACCTTTTGGTACTTTCTCTATTGCAAAATGCTAAAAAGTTCATTTAAATTGAAGATGAAAAAATATCTCCTAGGAGAAAACTCAGGAGAAAAAGTGAGATGCATATGGCCTTTAGATTCTTACTCATGTTAGTAAGGGATAGATACTGGACAGGGCACAAGGATTACTCATGTTACTACGGGATAGATCAGGTACTGGACAGGGCACAAGGATTACTCATGTTACTAAGGGATAGATCAGGTACTGGACAGGGCACAAGGATTACTCATGTTACTAAGGGATAGATCAGATACTGGACAGGGCACAAGGATTACTCATGTTACTAAGGGATAGATCAGGTACTGGACAGGGCACAAGGATTACTCATGTTACTAAGGGATAGATCAGATACTGGACAGGGCACAAGGATTACTCATGTTACTAAGGGATAGATCAGGTACTGGACAGGGCACAAGGATTACTCATGTTACTAAGGGATAGATCAGGTACTGGACAGGGCACAAGGATTACTCATGTTACTAAGGGATAGATCAGGTACTGGATAGGGCACAAGGATTACTCATGTTACTAAGGGATAGATCAGGTACTGGACAGGGCACAAGGATTACTCATGTTACTAAGGGATAGATCAGGTACTGGACAGGGCACAAGGATTACTCATGTTACTAAGGCATAGATCAGTGTGATGAATAGCGGAAAAGCCGCCGTGTGTTCTGACAGTAAGGCAGCTGATTCCGCATCTGATGCGGCGGTTTGTCCGCATCAGCATGCGTCTGGGTTATCTGGAACTAATGGTGCACATGGGAAGAAAGGCGTGGGGGCCGCCGCATGTTCTGATGGTAAGGCGGCGGATTCCGCATCCAATGCGGCGGTTTCCCCGCAGCAACATGCGTCTGGGTTGTCTGGACCTAGTCGTGCACACAGATGGAGAGCTACGCGCACTGCAAGACAAGCTCTTTATACCAATAGGAGGAAGATCAGCTGATCAGGGCGGTCAGCTGATTCCTGCTCAGCTAGGGATTGGTTGATGGGAGCTGGGCGGCACCGTAGGGCGCTTTACTATATATATCTCTTGCTGTTCAGTTGCTGGTTGTCTGGCGTTGCGAATGCCTATGTGTTAGCACTCAGACCTTAGTCAGATCTTTCAGTGTGGTGGAACCAGGAGGACCTGGGAATCCACACTTAGCCAGTTACTGTATATCATATGTGTTATTCTTTAGCATAGTTCCAGAGTGTTGAGATCACGGCTCTCACACTCCAGACTAGGAATACTGTTTATCATCTGTGTTATTCTCTAGCATAGTTCCAGAGTGTTGAGATCACGGCCCTCACACTCCAGACTAGGGATACTGTATATCATCTGTGTGTTTCTCTAGCATAGTTCCAGGGTGTTGAGATCACGGACCTCACACCTCAGACTAGGCCTTGTTCCGATATCTGTTATGACCTGTAGCTTTCCTGACTATTCTTCTGATCTCTGATTTTGTACCTTGCATATCTGATACTCTGTTGCCGACCCGGCCTGTCTGACCTTCTGGCTGTCACCCCCCCTCAGGGTGTCCAGCCTTCCCACAGGGGTCCCCTGCTCCACAGAGGGGACACTGCTCCTTATCAGTCAGGGACTCCCTCTCCAGGTGTCCTTGACCCCGGTGGTCCGAAGATTACTGTTGCACCAAAACACTTACACACTCAGGTTAGATATATTTGATTATTGGCGATTCTGCAGATCCTCAATAATCAGGTATATCTGTATTCTTGGGGATACTGCAGATCGCCAAGAATCAGATTCTCTCTCTGGTTGCTGACACCAATCGTTACAATCAGGTACTGGACAGGGCACAAGGATTACTCATGTTACTAAGGGATAGATCAGGTACTGGACAGGGCACAAGGATTACTCGTGTTACTAAGGGATAGATCAGGTACTGGACAGGGCACAAGGATTACTCGTGTTACTAAGGGATAGATCAGGTACTGGACAGGGCACAAGGATTACTCGTGTTACTAAGGGATAGATCAGGTACTGGACAGGGCACAAGGATTACTCGTGTTACTAAGGGATGGATCAGGTACTGGACAGGGCACAAGGATTACTCGTGTTACTAAGGGATAGATCAGGTACTGGACAGGGCACAAGGATTACTCGTGTTACTAAGGGATGGATCAGGTACTGGACAGGGCAGAAGGATTACTCATGTTACTAAGGGATAGATCAGGTACTGGACAGGGCACAAGGATTACTCATGTTACTAAGGGATAGATCAGGTGCTGGACAGGGCACAAGGATTACTCATGTTACTAAGGGATAGATCAGGTACTGGACAGGGAACAAGGATTACTCATGTTACTAAGGGATAGATCAGGTACTGGACAGGGCACAAGGATTACTCATGTTACTAAGAGATAGATCAGGTACTGGACAGGGCACAAGGATTACTCATGTTACTAAGGGATAGATCAGGTACTGGACAGGGCACAAGGATTACTCAAGTTACTAAGGGATAGATCAGGTACTGGACAGGGCACAAGGATTACTCATGTTACTAAGGGATAGATCAGGTACTGGACAGGGCACAAGGATTACTCATGTTACTAGGGGATAGATCAGGTACTGGACAGGGCACAAGGATTACTCATGTTACTAAGGGACTGGACAGGGCACAAGGATTACTCAAGTTACTAAGGGATAGATCAGGTACTGGACAGGGCACAAGGATTACTCATGTTACTAAGGGATAGATCAGGTACTGGACAGGGCACAAGGATTACTCATGTTACTAAGGGATAGATCAGTTACTGGACAGGGCACAAGGATTACTCATGTTACTAAGGGATAGATCAGTTACTGGACAGGGCAGAAAGATTACTCATGTTACTAAGGGATAGATCAGGTACTGGACAGGGCACAAGGATTACTCATGTTACTAAGGGATAGATCAGGTACTGGACAGGGCACAAGGATTACTCATGTTACTAAGGGATAGATCAGGTACTGGACAGGGCACAAGGATTACACATGTTACTAAGGGATAGATCAGGTACTGGACAGGGCACAAGGATTACTCATGTTACTAAGGGATAGATCAGGTACTGGACAGGGCACAAGGATTACACATGTTACTAAGGGATAGATCAGGTACTGGACAGGGCACAAGGATTACTCATGTTACTAAGGGATAGATCAGGTACTGGACAGGGCACAAGGATTACTCATGTTACTAAGGGATAGATCAGGTACTGGACAGGGCACAAGGATTACTCAAGTTACTAAGGGATAGATCAGGTACTGGACAGGGCACAAGGATTACTCATGTTACTAAGGGATAGATCAGGTACTGGACAGGGCACAATGATTACTCATGTTACTAAGGGATAGATCAGTTACTGGACAGGGCACAAGGATTACTCATGTTACTAAGGGATAGATCAGTTACTGGACAGGGCAGAAAGATTACTCATGTTACTAAGGGATAGATCAGGTACTGGACAGGGCAGAAGGATTACTCATGTTACTAAGGGATAGATCAGGTACTGGACAGGGCACAAGGATTACACGTTACTAAGGGATAGATCAGGTACTGGACAGGGCACAAGGATTACTCGTGTTACTAAGGGATAGATCAGGTACTGGACAGGGCACAAGGATTACACATGTTACTAAGGGATAGATCAGGTACTGGACAGGGCACAAGGATTACACATGTTACTAAGGGATAGATCAGGTACTGGACAGGGCACAAGGATTACTCATGTTACTAAGGGATAGATCAGGTACTGGACAGGGCACAAGGATTACTCGTGTTACTAAGGGATGGATCAGGTACTGGACAAGGCAGAAGGATTACTCATGTTACTAAGGGATAGATCAGGTACTGGACAGGGCACAAGGATTACTCATGTTACTAAGGGATAGATCAGGTGCTGGACAGGGCACAAGGATTACTCATGTTACTAAGGGATAGATCAGGTACTGGACAGGGCACAAGGATTACTCATGTTACTAAGGGATAGATCAGGTACTGGACAGGGCACAAGGATTACTCATGTTACTAAGAGATAGATCAGGTACTGGACAGGGCACAAGGATTACTCATGTTACTAAGGGATAGATCAGGTACTGGACAGGGCACAAGGATTACTCAAGTTACTAAGGGATAGATCAGGTACTGGACAGGGCACAATGATTACTCATGTTACTAAGGGATAGATCAGGTACTGGACAGGGCACAAGGATTACTCATGTTACTAAGGGATAGATCAGGTACTGGACAGGGCACAAGGATTACTCATGTTACTAAGGGACTGGACAGGGCACAAGGATTACTCAAGTTACTAAGGGATAGATCAGGTACTGGACAGGGCACAAGGATTACTCATGTTACTAAGGGATAGATCAGGCACTGGACAGGGCACAAGGATTACTCATGTTACTAAGGGATAGATCAGTTACTGGACAGGGCACAAGGATTACTCATGTTACTAAGGGATAGATCAGTTACTGGACAGGGCAGAAAGATTACTCATGTTACTAAGGGATAGATCAGGTACTGGACAGGGCACAAGGATTACTCATGTTACTAAGGGATAGATCAGGTACTGGACAGGGCACAAGGATTACTCATGTTACTAAGGGATAGATCAGGTACTGGACAGGGCACAAGGATTACACATGTTACTAAGGGATAGATCAGGTACTGGACAGGGCACAAGGATTACTCATGTTACTAAGGGATAGATCAGGTACTGGACAGGGCACAAGGATTACACATGTTACTAAGGGATAGATCAGGTACTGGACAGGGCACAAGGATTACTCATGTTACTAAGGGATAGATCAGGTACTGGACAGGGCACAAGGATTACTCATGTTACTAAGGGATAGATCAGGTACTGGACAGGGCACAAGGATTACTCAAGTTACTAAGGGATAGATCAGGTACTGGACAGGGCACAAGGATTACTCATGTTACTAAGGGATAGATCAGTTACTGGACAGGGCACAAGGATTACTCATGTTACTAAGGGATAGATCAGTTACTGGACAGGGCAGAAAGATTACTCATGTTACTAAGGGATAGATCAGGTACTGGACAGGGCAGAAGGATTACTCATGTTACTAAGGGATAGATCAGGTACTGGACAGGGCACAAGGATTACACATGTTACTAAGGGATAGATCATGTACTGGACAGGGCACAAGGATTACTCGTGTTACTAAGGGATAGATCAGGTACTGGACAGGGCACAAGGATTACTCATGTTACTAAGGGATAGATCAGGTACTGGACAGGGCACAAGGATTACACATGTTACTAAGGGATAGATCAGGTACTGGACAGGGCACAAGGATTACTCATGTTACTAAGGGATAGATCAGGTACTGGACAGGGCACAAGGATTACACATGTTACTAAGGGATAGATCAGGTACTGGACGGGGCACAAGGATTACTCATGTTACTAAGGGATAGATCAGGTACTGGACAGGGCACAAGGATTACTCATGTTACTAAGGGACTGGACAGGGCACAAGGATTACTCAAGTTACTAAGGGATAGATCAGGTACTGGACAGGGCACAAGGATTACTCATGTTACTAAGGGATAGATCAGGTACTGGACAGGGCACAAGGATTACTCATGTTACTAAGGGATAGATCAGTTACTGGACAGGGCACAAGGATTACTCATGTTACTAAGGGATAGATCAGTTACTGGACAGGGCAGAAAGATTACTCATGTTACTAAGGGATAGATCAGGTACTGGACAGGGCACAAGGATTACTCATGTTACTAAGGGATAGATCAGGTACTGGACAGGGCACAAGGATTACTCATGTTACTAAGGGATAGATCAGGTACTGGACAGGGCACAAGGATTACACATGTTACTAAGGGATAGATCAGGTACTGGACAGGGCACAAGGATTACTCATGTTACTAAGGGATAGATCAGGTACTGGACAGGGCACAAGGATTACACATGTTACTAAGGGATAGATCAGGTAATGGACAGGGCACAAGGATTACTCATGTTACTAAGGGATAGATCAGGTACTGGACAGGGCACAAGGATTACTCATGTTACTAAGGGATAGATCAGGTCCTGGACAGGGCACAAGGATTACTCATGTTACTAAGGGATAGATCAGGTACTGGACAGGGCACAAGGATTACTCGTGTTACTAAGGGATAGATCAGGTACTGGACAGGGCACAAGGATTACTCATGTTACTAAGGGATAGATCAGGTACTGGACAGGGCACAAGGATTACTCGTGTTACTAAGGGATAGATCAGTTACTGGACAGGGCACAAGGATTACTCATGTTACTAAGGGATAGATCAGGTACTGGACAGGGCACAAGGATTACTCATGTTACTAAGGGATAGATCAGGTACTGGACAGGGCACAAGGATTACACATGTTACTACGGGATAGATCAGGTACTGGACAGGGCACAAGGATTACTCATGTTACTAAGGGATAGATCAGATACTGGACAGGGCACAAGGATTACTCATGTTACTAAGGGATAGATCAGGTACTGGACAGGGCACAAGGATTACTCATGTTACTAAGGGATAGATCAGATACTGGACAGGGCACAAGGATTA
Source organism: Hyperolius riggenbachi (assembly GCF_040937935.1). Taxonomy (NCBI): domain Eukaryota; kingdom Metazoa; phylum Chordata; class Amphibia; order Anura; family Hyperoliidae; genus Hyperolius; species Hyperolius riggenbachi. The sequence goes on along the minus strand of NC_090657.1, from coordinate 209,505,732 downwards.
CACATGTTACTAAGGGATAGATCAGGTACTGGACAGGGCACAATGATTACACATGTTACTAAGGGATAGATCAGGTACTGGACAGGGCACAAGGATTACTCCTGTTACTAAGGGATAGATCAGGTACTGGACAGGGCACAAGGATTACACATGTTACTACGGGATAGATCAGGTATTGGACAGGGCAGGATACAGGAAAACAAATGAGCTATCAAACTGTACTGAGAAACTAGCAGTGCATGCTGGGAAATGTGGGCACCAAATGCTTCCATGATTAGCTTCTGGACCCCAGGTGTGAGAGACAGATAGAAATAGAGAAAATAAACACACAGAAGACTAGAGAAAAGCAAGACCAGAGGCACACATAGGGGTATATTCACTCAACTCAGAGCATGTTAACCTCCCTGGCGGTGCATTTGTGTCTGGAATTATGAGTCAAAAGCGGTACATTTATTTCTAGAATTTTCAGCCTCCAATTCTTAAAGAGAATCTGTACTCTAAAATTTTTACAGCAAAAAGCATACCATTCTATTCATTATGTTCTCCTGGGCCCCTCTGTGCTGTTTCTGCCACTCTCTGCTGCAATCCTGGCTTGTAATTGGCAGTTTTAGGCAGTGTTTACAAACAAACTAACCAGCCTGTGATAGGCTCACATAAGCAGAGTGTGTGAGTCATACAGAGCCTGCAGGGGGCCTGGAGGGGGTGTGTATAGCTTCTACCAATCACAAGCAGCCCTGCACATTCCACACATTCCAGTCGTTTGAACGTCCCGTCGTTCCGTCGTTTGCCCGCTAAATCGGGCGTGTGTACAGACTATCGTTCGCTTGATAAGAGTGAGTTTGAGCGATCCGCCTGGCGGATCGCTCAAACTCACTCTTATCAATCGAACGATAGTCTGTACACACGCCCGATTTAGCGGGGCGAACGACGGGACGTTCAAACGACCCGTCGTTCGCGGAAATCCGACGTGTGTATGGGCCTTTAGCCCGACAGAGGCGACAGAAGGAAACAGATTAGATCATATAACAGAGATAACACACAGCCACTGTGCAATTAGGAAAGGCTGCAGTAAGCCAGAGCACATTAGAACAGGCAAAGGAACTTATAGGATAGAAGAACTGAGGCTGAAAATTTTGTTACAGTGTCTCTTTAAGTCATAATTTACCAAAATATGACAGAATAAAAGCCTGGTAGACATTCTGCATATAAATAAAGGACTAGAACACAAATTTTGTGAATTAATTACATTTATGAAGACACTTAAACATTTTGAAACTGTACAAATAAGAGACTAGTCAAAATCAGGGCAAAAATTGGTAACAGTATAGTTGAAGCACATAGCTCAGAAGCAGTTGGGAACCAAATGGCTATATTGTTACCATCCTGTGCTTTCAAATAAGCTTTTTCTGCCATCTCTGCCATGGCAGTCAGGTGACACAGGGGAGAGATCAAATTACAACTTGTGATTAGAGACAAATGAGGCTAAACTCTCTCTATATATACATGTACATACATACAAACATACATGTACATACATACAGAATCAGCCCCGCACTCTTACCCAAGGATTGAGCCCTGAACTGAGCCAGGCAACATGCCTCATGTATTAGGTTTATGGCCACCCTAAAGGTGTGTACACACTTGGGATGTATATCACCCTTCAGGGATCGACATCGCTTGGCCAGCCACCACAGACACGTCACCTGTGTAGCTGATGATGTGTACTGTTGCCATGGGGGGGAGACGGAGCGGCGTGTGCATGATGTCACACGGGGAAGCGAGGTCTTCAAAGGAGTTGGCCATTCGTCGGCTGAGTTGATCCACTGGGCGGATCACTTGTGGGTTGGGGTTGTACAAACGCTTGATTATCGGCTAAAGCAGTCGTTATCGGCCCCCTCAGCCGACTTTAGTGAATCATTAACCCATTCGCGTTCCGTCGTTTTCACTTGAGAAATGTTCACCTCCCATTGATTAGCCTATAACTTTATCACTACTTATCACAATGAACTGATCTATATCTTGTTTTTTCCGCCACCAATTAGGCTTTCTTTGAGGGGTACATTTTGCTAAGAGCCACTTTAGTATAAATGCATTTTAAAAGGAAGAATAAGAAAAAAAAACGGAAAAAATCATTATTTCTCAGTTTTCAGCCATTATAGTTTCAAAATAATACATGCCTCCATAATTAAAAGTCACGTATTGTATTTGCCCATATGTCCCGGTTATTACACCGTTAAAATTATGTCCCTATCACAATGTATGGCGACAATATTTTATTCAGAAATAAAGGTACATTTTTTCCGTTTTGCATCTATCACTATTTACAAGTTTATAATTAAAAAAAAATAGAAATATATCATCTTTACATTGATATTTAAAAAGTTTAGACCCTTAGGTAAATATTTACATGTTGTTGTTTTTTATTGTAATGGTTTTTTTTTTTATATTAAACATTTTATTTGGGTAGTTTTGGGAGGGTGGGATGTAAAAAATAGGTTTAAAATGTAAATGTGTGTTGATTTTAATTTTTTTTTACTTTTGGTTGTAGTATTACTTTTTGTCCACAAGATGGCGGCCATGAGTTTGTTTACATGACGTCACTCTAAGCGTAACATACACTTAGAGAGACGCATGGGGGAGGTAACAGCCAGAAAAGGCGAAGCTTCCGAGAGAAGCTGTCGCTTTTTCAGCGGGGGAGAGGAATCAGTGATCGGGCACCATAGCCCGATTCACTGATTGCCTGGCTAACAAACCGCGGGCCGGGAGCACGCGTGCACACGCGCGATCGCCCGCGGGAGCGTGCGGTAGCGCGCATGGTTCCTGGACGATTCTTTTTTTTTTTTTTTTTTTTTGTAAAAAAGTCTAATGGTGGGAAACACACGCTGCAATTTCCCGTCCGTTCAACGGGTAATCTTACTGGAAGTTGTATCATGTGTACATGCTCAAACTGCTCTTGATCAATAAAACGATCTAATTTTTGATGAATACTTTGCAAAATTGATCCCTTTATCAATCAGAAACAGATCAGACAGGTTGGACAGAATCGTCTGATTCCTGTCGATATGTTCCCAGCGCAAAAGGGTTAATAGTTTTAGTTTTATTTTCCCTGGCAGCCTTATCGGCCACTGAGCTGTGTAGGGCTGAGCCACAGCACTGAGCTCTCCAGGCTGCCATTGTTCTTTTATCTACAGGCAATAAAGCTGGCCATACACTGGCCCGATTTACCGCCGTTTCGACAGCAGATTCGATCACTGGGATCGAATCTGCTGCCAATCGTTCGCGCTACACGCCGAATTTCGATTCATTTCGTCCGATCCCGTCGATCGCGCTGTGCGGAAAATTACCGTCGATCGCCCGCGGGTAAAGAGCGCATCGCTAGCGGCGTTCGAGTGCCCGACGACCGACGCAATAGAGCCGCATACATTACCTGCTCCGCCGGCGCGACTGCCCCCGCTCGTCTCCGCTCTGGTCTCCGGCATGCCTTCACTTATTCCTGCCCGGCAGGAAGTTTAAACAGTAGAGGGCTCTCTACTGTTTAAACTTCCTGCCGGGCAGGAAGAAGTGAAGCATGCTGGAGCCGGAGACCAGAGCGGAGAAGAAGAGCGGAGAGAGACCCGGGAGTCGCGCCGGCGGAGCAGGTAATGTATGCGGGCGGGGGGAGCGGCGGCAGCAGCACCACCACCACAACAGATTGTGATCGGTTTCAGGCTGAAATCGGTTCACAATCTGTTTGCAGTAAAGGTGGCCATACGATCCCTCTCTGATCAGATTCGATCAGATAGGGATCTGTCTGTTGGTCGAATCTGATGGCAAATCGACCAGTGTATGGCCACCTTAAGACTTCTGAGAGGACTTCTGTCAGCAAGCTACAAAGACAGGCAGTCTGAAAAAACAGCAGACAGTCTGAAAATAGCAGTATGGTGCTTACTGACTGAGCTGGGTATTACATAAGGTACACAAGGATTTTAATTGTATGTTATGCTAGACTGTAGTTCCGCTGCAGATGGATGTACGTGTTATTATCCAAGGTACCTAGGCTGTTAGGAAATTAGAATTTTTGCCTTTCTGAGCTGCTGCCACAGCTGTTCATTAAAGGTGGCCATACAATACTCAATATTGTGCTCCAATTGACCTTCTGATTCAATAATCTTTTTGAATCGGATGAGAGTTGGTGCCGCAACATGGCTGCACAATCAACCTTTTGATCAATTGTGGACCAAAAGGATGGGTTGGACAGGTTAGAAAATGTCAGTTGCAAGGGCTCGATCGCATGCACGCAGCGCCGGACCTCCCATGAAGCAGCCTGAAGAGCCTTAAGCAAGTACAACACACAAATCCACCCTTTGTGCGTTTTAGAGAGATCAGCCTGTCTAATTCCCCCTTATCTGCAAGCAATAAGCCAGTGTAATTTGAGCTGTCAGCTCTGTCTGATCTGTGCCAAGTTCTGTGTTTACATATTAGCACACGAGGTTAACCCTTTGTCTGCTTTCATGAAAGCAGGAAAAAAACACACTGCAGATTTATTGCAGGAGTTCTGTAAGCTGTAACAAAGAAATGTTTTTCTTCAAAAGTTATTATGCTGTTGCTTATCTTTTAGAGCATAGGGGAAGTTCTCGGTTTAGGTCCTCTTTGAAGAGTCGAAGGATTGACAGTAAGTTTCTGGTATCTTCTCATAAGCCAAAAGGGCCCAATTCACCCATTGATAAAGTATTGTCTTTAACAGAGGCAGTACTGTGAATGTTTGTCAGGAGGATAGGGAGCCTTTCCAGAACTGGCACAGCATGGGTTTCACACAGTAGTACCAGGGGCGTAGCAATAGGGGTTGCAGAGGTTGCGACCGCATCGGGGCCCTTGGGCCAGAGGGGCCCCGAAGGGGCCCTCCCTCAAATACAGTATTAGCTCTCTATTGGTCCTGTGCTCATAATAATCACTTCTATAGATACTTTGAATAGTGGTAATCACTAACAAGCTGTTCCCCATCCTCTTCTTGCACCTCTGACACTGTAGTTGCCATTGGCAGGTTTTGGTGTGCAGTATCGATTGTTATGTATAGAGTGCTTGGGGGGCCCCATTGTAGAAACTTGCATCGGGGCCCACAGCTCCTTAGCTACGCCACTGAGTAGTACAGGTGTATTTAGATACCCATCAATGTCATTCTTATCTTCATCAGACATACAGAATAGTGTCTAAGGCGGGGCTCACATTAAAGTGGATTACAAATGGCCCAATCACAGCAGATTAAGGTGGATTACAAATGGCCCAATCCCAGTGTCTGTTCTGATGGTGTTTTCCAGGGCAGGGACAAGGTTCTCCAGCAACAGAGGCGAAGAGTCCAAAAGTGTGCCTCCCCCTCAGTTGTGCCCACCCCAGTATAGGTAACAAACGTGCCCCCAGTATTAGGAAGACCCCTGCTCATTATAGTCAGTTGTGCGTCTGGTATTAAGACTCCTTCCCAAGTATAGATAGTCAGATATGTCCCATTATTAGACAGCCCCACCCCCCTCCAAGTGTAACCAGGTATTCCCACAGTATTTAGCAAGGAAATGAACAGCGCTACTTAAAAACAGACAAGTGCCTACCTGCAAAAGCCCCACTTGTGGGATAAAATACACACCTAGCATACACATGACCTGTCTACCACTGGAGGATGTTGGTTTCCGTAACAGCTTGCGTGCAACCTATTAAGTACTCGTCCCTCCCACTGCGAAGAAGTCAATCCTCCATGGGAGGGGACCTAACACTAACTAAATCCTAACCTATGTATATGCATAGCCTGGGTGCGGCTAATCAAGTAAATTTGAAAATTGCGCAAAAGGTGGATCAGGGCATCACCAGGCCGCCTCCGAATGGCCTCGAATCAGAGGTGCGCTGAGCCCCCCCAGAAACTGCAAACGCACCTTGAACCCAAACGGAAGCTCTGCATATACATAAAAAGCAAAGCTGTTAAGTGGGAGCAGCTGACCAAAATTAATCAAATTAGTACATAGCAAGGAAATGAACAGCGCTACTTAAAAACAGACAAGTGCCTACCTGCAAAAGAGTACAAGCCCCACTTGTGGGATATAATACACACCGAGCATACACATGACCTGTCTACCACTGGAGGATGTTGGTTTCCGTAACAGCTTGCATGCAACCTATTAGGTACTCGTCCCTCCCACTGCGAAGAAGTCAATCCTCACACTTAACAGCTTTGCTTTTGGTGTATATTCAGAGCTTCCGTTTGGGTTCAAGGTGCGTTTGCAGTTTCGGGGGGGGGGGGGGGGGGGGCTCAGCGCACCTCTGATTGTAGGCCATTCGGAGGCGGCCTGGTGATGCGCTGATCCACCTTTTGCGCAATTCCCCCAGTATTAGGCGAGCCCCCTCCCCAAATATAGCCAGGTGTTCCCTCAGTATTAAGCTCACCACACACCATACAATCTTGATTGTACAGATTTACCAAATCTATGTAGTATAAGGGCCAACAGATTGAAAATACCTTGAACTATTGATTGGATAAGCTCTTATACTACATGAAAGTGGTAAGATTGAACAATCAAGATTGTATGGTGTGTGTGTTGACCCTTAGGCAGCCCCCCTACCCAAATATAGCCAGGTATTCCCTCAGTATTAGGCGGGCCCCCTCCCCAAATATAGCCAGGTATTCCCCCAGTATTAGGCGAGCACCCTCCCCAAATATAGCCAGGTGTTCCCCCAGTATTAGACGAGCCCCCCCCCAAGTATAGATAGGCAGATATGTCCCATTATTAGGCAGCCCCCCCAAGTATTAGGCGGGCCCCTCCCCAAATATAGCCAGGTGTTCCCCCAGTATTAGACGAGCCCCCCCCCCCAAGTAAGGATAGGCAGATATGTCCAATTATTAGGCAGCCCCCCCCTCCAAGTATAGCCAGGTGTTCCCCCAGTATTAGGCGGGCCCCCTCCCCAAATATAGCCAGGCGTTCCCCAGTATTAGATGAGCCCCCCCCCCCCCCCCCCCCCCCAAGTATAGATCGGCAGATATGTCCAATTATTAGGCAGCCCCCTCCAAGTATAGCCAGGTGTTCCCCCAGTATTAGGCGGGCCCCCTCCCCAAATATAGCCAGGTGTTCCCCCAGTATTAGACGAGCCCCCCTACCCAAAAGTATAGATAGGCAGATATGTCCCATTATTAGGCAGCCCCCCCTCCAAGTATAGCCAGGTGTTCCCCCAGTATTAGGCGAGCCCCTTCCCCAAATATAACCAGGCGTTTCCCCAGTATTAAACGAGCCCCCCTCCCCAAGTATAGCCAGGTGTTCCTCAAGTATTGGGCGAGCCCCCCTCCCCAAGTATAGATAGGCAGATATGCCCCCAGTATTAGGCAGCCCCCCTTCCCAAGTATAGGTAGATATGCCCCCAGTAATAGGCAGCCCCTTCCCCAAATATAGCCAGGAGTTCCCATAGTATTGGGCGAGCCCCCTACTCAAGTATAGATAGGCAGATATGACCCATTATTAGGCAGCCCCCCTCCCCAAATATCGTTCCTGGCGTTTTGATTCCCCTCGGCCGCACGGGCGCGGTGGTTTTTTTTAACCTAATTTTTTTTCTAATCATGTAGCTAGCCTAGCGCTATTACGCGGCATGTAGCGGCGAATCGGTGGCGAGCGGCGCCGATCGGAGAAACACGCAACTAACAAACTGCTAGCTGCGAGTTTAAAAAAAAACTATTCAAATCGGCCCACCAGGGCCTGAGCGATGTCCTCCGGCGTCACTGGACGAGCTCAGCTCGTCCAGAACGCTAAGGAGGATATAGCCAGGTGTTCCCCCAGTATTGGGCGAACCCCTCTCCCCAAGTATTGATAGTCAGATGTGCCCCTGATATTAGGCAGCCCCCCCTTTTTAGCAATGTTATAGATAAGCAGAAAAATAAGTAAGAGAGAGAATGTGAGGAAAGTGTTACTGATTACACTGAACAGCCGAAACATTTAATGGCCCATACACACGGGCTACAACTGTCGCCGCAACCACGTGGCACGCGCGTGTTGCGGCGACAGGTCGCCCGTGTGTATGACGCGCGCACTCCGAACCGTCGCTACTCAGAGCTGTCGCCAGGCGATTGGCGGGGCCAATTGCCGGCAACAGCTGTCGCCGCAACTGTCGCTAGTCTGCCGTGTGTATGTGAACTAGCGACAGCAACCCCATACACAATGTATGGAGCTTCCGGCGGGGGGAGGAACCTTCAGCGACAGCTTCCGCCGCATCTCTGTCCCTCTGTGCGCCGTGTGTACGGCTGTTGCACAGAGGGACCTGGCGATGAGCTGTCGCTGCTTTTTTTTTTATTGGCTGACTTGCTACATTTGTGCCTTGTGAGTCCGAGGCTTAAGGTGGCCATACATCAGGCGACTTGGCGGCTGATCGACCATCCGATTCGATTATGTAATAGATTATAATCGAATTGGATGAAAATCAGTGCTGCCAAGAAAACGCCCGATCAACAATACGACCCATTTTGGGCCAAAATTGGTCGCACTAATCAGTTGGACATGCTGCAAGATCTCAGGCCATCATGGTCGGCCGGGTGCGTGGCAGTAACGGCGAGCGATATCGGGACTAGAGGCGAACACAACAAAACCGCCAGTGCTGACCCCCCCCCCAAATGATCAATGTACCCCCCAGTCCCCAGTGCACTATACATTACCTGTCCTCCCTTCATACACGCGCCTCGCGTGTTTGCCAGTGTATTCTCGGGCATGTGTGTGATGTCACATGTGCTAGCGTTACTCCGGCAATCACGTGGGGTGCGTGTATGGATGGAGGAGCCTGGAGGCAGCGGCAGATAATGTACAGTGCACGGGAAGGTGTAAATGGAATATTAGGGGGGAGAGCGTTGGGCCGGCGGATGCGGCGTCACAAGGCTGATTCCGGATTAGTTTCATGAAATTCATAAGAAATTGACCCGCTGTGTATGGGCAGACAACAGATCTCTCTCTGATCAGATTTGATCAGAGAGAGATCTGTCTCTTAGTCAATCTGCCCATACATCGTCTGAGGTGCCTGGCTCTTCTACTGACCACATATGCTATTGCTCCGTTGTTATTGCCTGATGAAGCGGGATCAAACCTGCGAAACGCGTTGCATATTTGGAGTTCATAAATAAAATATATTGACTGTCTTTACTACAGTCGTTGTGTGTCTACTTGGAGGAGGTAAGTCCACCACTACCTCCTTTATTTACCAAGAATTTGTTTTTTAAGCTCATTTAGCTTCCTTTTATCCTTTTGGCGCCTCTGTTCTCCTGCATAATATTGAGTCCACGCTGGGTGGAGGGTTGAACCCCCTTTTTCTCATCTACAGAGAGCGACTTCTTATTCCTGAAGGGGGTCAGGAAAATCTCCCCACCTGCTTTTAGTGGTTGCCTAATGGTAACCCTGGTTTGTGAGTATTAATATTTACTCTATCTAGTAACCATTTACCAGTACATATTACACTATTGGGGCTCTTGGTGTTCCTTGTTTTTATACATTGTCTGATGTATGGGCACCTTTATACTAGCTGCCTAATATTGTTTAGGCCTCCATTGTGCTACTAAACAGCTCTGACTCATCAAGGCATGAACTCTAAAAGACCTTGAAGATCTCCTGTGGTATCTGGCAGTAGAACATTAGCAGCAGATCCTTTAAGTCATTTAAGTTGTGAGGTGGAGCCTTCATGAATCGGACTTGTTTTCCCAGTACATGCCACAGATGCTTGATCGGACTGAGATTTGGAGATCAGGTCAGCTCCTGGAAATCTTTCTGAAAGTTGTTGTTTTTTTTGGTCACTGTAGGTGCTTGCTGTAGTGGTGGCCAGAGGTCAGCCTGGGCTGGGCGTGTAAGTGCAATTCGTAACCCCGAATTAATTCTCCCTCCGAGTTGCTACGACTGTAGAAGGGAATAGTATTTAACGGGTTATTGGGCTCACTCTGCCCCCAGCTCACCAGCGGCGTACCTATATGTATGTTGCAGACTAGTGCACAACTTATGGTGTTTACTAAATCTCGCACCAGAAGACTCTCATACTCCAAGAGAAAGAGCCATGTTTATTGTGGGTTGCTGCTGATGTTCTTTACAAAACAAGGTGTTGAAACAAAAGTGTATGGTGCCACTGTTAGGAAACCCTGTGTCTCGGATATGTTGTGGGCTTCACATGCATGATAAATTTTGGTTGCTGTGGTTGCCCTACAAAGACCAGAACAAGTTACCAGAAATTCCTCCATTCTCTTCATTAACAATTAACTAACATATATAGTTACATATAGTTACCGGAGTAGGGGCGGGGATCACTGTCCCGAACCCTCTTAGATCCCAGCTGATCCAGAACAAGGTAAAAAAACTTTTCAAGGTTGGGCCAATTAGCTTTTAAAGGGAGAATTTTCTTCCTGGCTCCAATCTCCATCAGTCCAAAATTTCTTTCTGATTACAGACTTCTCAGTCTTTGCAGAGAATCTTCAAACATGAAATTGTTGCATGACAAAACACACATAGAAACAAGGAGTGCTATGCTTTTCCCCATGGAGTTCCTCACACCACAATAGTAAAAATATAAATATACAGCCAATCAGGCCCACAAATCTGAGCGGAAGATGATGCTGAGAGATCAGCTCCACATCTCAGCCCGGCAGCAGTGTTAAAAAATTGCAAAACTGTAAAACACAAAATAACTCGTTCCCATGGCACAATATCCAATTTATTAAAATCACAACACATACAAGTTAATTGTACCCTGATGGAGGGGGCAAGATGGAGCCCCTGAAACAAATTGTGCCTTGTGACCTCTCTGTGAGGCGGGAGGACAGCGTGGTAGCTTGTAGACAGTTTCTGCCCAGAGGGACTTTGAGTCACGTGGTGCCGGCTGGGTACTTTTTACTTGTATATGTTGGGATTTAATAAATTGGTTACTTGGCCATTGTGGCATGTTATTTTGTCTTTTTATGAAATTGTTTCTTCGTTTAGTAAAAAATTACTAATTTGGTAAACCACTCCTCTGAATGGTATGGACTCACTTTCTAATATGCAGAATGGTGGACCAGCACTTCAAGCGGAATATAACCCTGCATTTCAACTTTGCTCTAAAACATTATTTACAGCATATTATATGCAACCAGCATTTTTTTACTAGACCAGCATTGGAAGGGTTACACACAGAGCTTTAAAGTTCCTGCTGCCTCAGCCAAAGTTTAGATAGATACATTTAAGTAAACACAATGTAACAAGTGAGGAATGTGACTCACTCTCTCTCTGTGTCCCGGGAACTCCTGCACAGTCAGTGTGTGTCACATTTCACACTTGTTACATTGTGTTTACGTAAATTTATCTATCTAAACTTCGGATGCAGCAGCATTTCTCTCCACAGAACCTTAAAGCTCTGTGTGTAACCCTTCCAATGCTGGTCTAGTAAAAAAAATGCTGGTTGCATATAATATGCTGTAAATAATGTTTTAGAGCAAAGTTGAAATGCAAGGTTATATTCCGCTTTCATTACATGGTCTGAAATTTCAAGACAATAAACCATCCTCTCAGCCAAGGAGGTTCTCTGCTGAACTAGGTAGTGGGACTTCGTATTATTATTATTATTATTATTATTTATATATCGGTAACATCTTCCGTAGCGCTGTACATGGTACAGTACAAATAGTGGGCACATAGATACGTAAGAGGTTCAAAACTTTGTACAATCAGGCTATCCAGCAATACAAATACAGACAATGTTGATGAGTTGTTTGAGACATCACCTATACTGCATGTTCATATGATAAAGTACATCAGAACACTAGGAGGAGGTCCCTGCCCTTGCATATGATTACTTATGCAATTAGTCGCCAGGTTGTTAGGGGTGTTGACTAGTTTCAAGCACCAGACACAGATGTAAATGATGATAGTTTGTGTCGAAAGCATAGGTATAAAAGAATCCGCACAGCAAAGATCTTGCAGATAGAACTAGCAGTGGGTGGCAGCAGTTCCTGTGTACCTCTGCTGATAGATGAGGCTGCTCTGATGTGCCTGATAGCTTAACAAGGAACTTTAGTGCAAAGGGGGGGAAATAAATCAATACATTGCAAAGAGAGAAGTTAAAAAATTTAAGAGATATCAATGAATGATTGAAATTCGCCAGGTAATTTATCCGTATTGTTTGATCCACAATCAGCTTGCACGTAATCATCTTTACTACTGGCAGACATGCCAAAAGTTTTTTTTTTCCTATGGATATACAGTACATATGAACAGAGGGAGTGGCAGTTGGAAATAGCTGTTATTTCCCACAATGCAACAATGCTCACATACAAACTGTCAAGACCTAGGTCCTGACATCATACTGTGGGAGGGGTTTCACCACAATATCAGCCATACAGATGTCCCTGATGATCTATTTGAGAAAAAGTAAATATTTCTCATGGGAAACGGGGCATCAGATACTGGTTGGAATAAAGTCCACTCCTTGATTACAGGCAGTTCCTTTTGAAAGCTGCTATCTTGCTGGTTTTGTATGCAATGCTCCTCCTCCAGGATGTTGCTACTCTGCAACTCCCCCTTACCCAATGTTAGGTTAGTCACTTTGTCTTCCACACCACCTCGGCCTTTTGGCTGGACTCAACTTAAAGCGGTTTAAAACCCTGACATAATATTCAATAAAAACATGTTTTCCTACTTTTTATATACCATACGCTTATCATATTTGCATTTGTGCATAAGTATTATTATTCATTTAGAAGTTATAGGTTCCCAAAAGTACAGTTTTTTGCTTTGTGAGCTGACTTTGAATTTTATTAATAACTGGTTTTAGTCATTATGTATTGAAGGCAGACATGCTTTGACTCTCTGTCTGTGTGGAGCTGCTTCTCCACAGTCAGATAATGTGTCACATTCCTCACTTGATACATTTAAGTAAACAGAAGATAACATTATCTAAAGTTCTGATGAGTCCACATTTCACTGCACTGAACTTTCAAGCTCTGTGTGTAAACCTTCGAATGCTGGTCTAGTAAAAACAAAATGCTGGTTGCATATAATATGCTGTAAATAATGTTTTAGAGCAAAGATGAAATGCTGGGTTATATTCCACTTTAAGGGCAACATGAGGAAAAAAAAGTAAGAAAAGTTTTACACACCTGGGTTTCTTGCAGTTCCAAGAAGTCTATCAGTGCCCACACTACAGTTCCGCTCTTTTCCAGGCCGCCACTACGCCCTCTGTAAGATTGCGACCCGTGTCTTCTGCACATGCGTGCCTCTCATGATTTTGGGTCCGTGCCTGGAAGCGATCTGTGCTTGCGCAATTGAGGCGAGTAAAACTTTTCTTCATTTTTACACACTGTGTATTCTTTAAGTACGGTGAGGTTTAAAGGGACACTGTAGGGGGGTCGGGGGAAAATGAGTTGAACTTACCCGGGGCTTCTAATGGTCCCCCGCAGACATCCTGTGTTGGCGCAGCCACTCCCTAATGCTCCGGCCCCGCCTCCAGTTCACTTCCGGAATTTCTGACTTTAAAGTCTGAAAACCACTGCGCCTGCGTTGCCATGTCCTCGCTCCCGCTGATGTCACCAGGAGTGTACTGCGCAGACACAGACCATACTGGGCCTGCGCAGTACACTCCTGGTGACATCAGGGGAAGCGAGGACACGGCAACGCAGGCGCAGTGGTTTTCTGACTTTAAAGTCTGAAATTCCAGAAGTGAACCGGAGGCGGGGCCGGAGCATCGGTGAGTGGCTGCGCCAACACAGGATGTCTGCGGGGACCATTAGAAGCCCCGGGTAACTTCAACTCATTTTCCCTCGACCCCCCTACAGTGTCCCTTTAAGGAAATATAAAGGGGAAACCTCTGTAGGCACCCTACCTGCTGTGTCTACAAAGCAGACTTACATATAGTTACCGGGGTAGGGGGATCACTGTCCTGAACGCGCAGGTACTTCCTCCGTATCGCCAGCACCTGCTTTATGCATGCGCCTGCGCAGCACAGAGGGAGCGCACTGTGCTTGCGTCGACTGGCCCTGACTGGCCAAAGTGACGGGACCCAGCGATAGAGGCGGCAGAGGACGGCGGCGTGGGAGCGATCCATGCGAATGGGGCTGGAGGAAGCCCCAGGTATGCATAAATCTATTATTTTTTTTGTCTCTGAGTCTCTTTAAAGGACCACTGTCGCGAAAATCTTAAAATTTAAAGTACATGTGAACACATACAAATAAGAAGCATGTTTGTTCCAGAGTAAAATGAGCCATAAATGACTTTTCTCCTATGTTGCTGTCACTTACAGTAAGTAGTAGAAATCTGACATTACTGACAGGTTTTGGGCTTGTCTATCTCTCCATAGGGGATTCTCAGCATGGCTGTTATTCTTTGTACAAATCTTTCAGGGAGTGTCTTTACAAAGATGCTGGCCAGCCTCTCTGCTCGCTTTTTTGGCAATTGGACGGAGCAACTGCCATTCACTAACGGCTTTTGAAAATAAAGAAAACCCTGAGAATCCCCCTTGAGGAGATGGGCTAGTCCAAAACCTGTCGGTTCTATCAGATTTCTACTACTTACTGCACGTGACATAAACATAGGAGAAAAGTAATTTATGGCTCATTTTACTCTGGAAGAAATGTATCTTTTATCTGTAAATGTTGACATATATTTTACATTTTAAGATTTTCACGACAGTAGTCCTTTAACCTCCTTGGCGATTATCCCGAGCTAGGGTCGGGGCGGAAAACCACAGCTAAGAGCGGTGATCCCGACCTCTGCTCGGGGTAGCTGCCGGAGGCTGTGTGCAGAGTATACACACAGCGGGAGCGTTTCTACATATCTCCCGGGGATCCCCACGTCAGCCATCATTCTTCTTCCTCTCCTCCGGGGCTCTGTTTCCTCCTGGTGAGATCGCCAGCTGTCATGACAACAGCCGGCAATCTCACTTTAGAGTGGCAGTGCCACCCGAAGGATGGAGGCATAATTGCAGCGCGGGAGCCAGGGAGGTGAGTGATTGCTGGAACTGCTGCAGATCTCCCTGGCTGGGCAGCATGATTTTTTCCAGGTCTTAGGGTCTGAAAGGGTGCAAAAAAATTGCACCACTTTTAGACCCTAAAAACCTGGAAAGAATCATAACACCAAGGGGGTTAAGTGCTGTGAGTTGGCACACATCTTTCCACAGTCATGTAATCTTACTCTTCCTTAAGGTCCGTACACACGCCGGACTGGAGGCAACGTCGTCACCTCCCGCTGGGTGGGAGTTCCAACGACAGTCCGGCGTGTGTACAGTCTGTCTGCAGACTGATACGGCTGTTTCTGGCGGATCGCTCAGAAACAGCCGTATCAGTCCGCCGACAGTGCGTACACACGCCGGACTGTCGTTGGAACGCCCACCCAGCGGGAGGTGACGACAGACCCGTCGTTGCCTCCAGTCCGGCGTGTGTACGGACCTTTAGACATTGCATATGGAGGACTACTTAGAGACAATGGTAGTAGTAACTTGCAGTGAGAGAGCGAGAAAGAAAGATACGCTTTGTAACAGGATTGCCTCTATGACTGCAAATGTTATGTTCAGGGGCGTAACTAGAGGGGGGCAGCCCCTGCAAATGTGTGGGCGGGGCAGAGCCGTGGGGGACTCCAACAACTAACCTTTCCTTAGCCATACCTCCCAACTTTTTGAGATGAGAAAAAGGGACACTTAAGCCACATCCCTGGTCAAGCCCCCACCCCACCCCTAGTCACGCATACCATAAAAATTTCATAAGAAAAATATGTTGTTTTATAATTCAAACCACTCTGGTCCTTTGTATCCTGGATCATTTTGCTTCATAGTAATATTTTAAAATTAGTAATATATCAATTTAAAGGATGGGAATAAAGTTTAGAGTCAATGAAACACATTTTTAGTATAGAAATATATATATTTACATAGAAAGAGGGACAAAGTTCTGAAAGAGGGACAATGAGGAGGAAAGAGGGACATTTGGGAGCTATGCTTAGCTAACTAATCTTCTAGTTGCCCCCTGTATAGGGTAGCCAGGTATAGTTGCCCTCAGTATAGGTAGTATAGTTGCCCCGATATAGCTAGTATAGTTGCTCCAGTATAGGTAGGTAGCTAGAATAGTTGCCCCAGTATAGATGGTATAGTTGCTGCAGTATAGGTAGTATAGTTGCCCTAGTATAGGTAGTATAGTTGTCCCCAGTATAGATAGTATAGTTGCCGCAGTATAGGTAGTATAGTTGCCCCCAGTATAGGTAGTATAGTTGCCCCAGGCCAGTATAGATAGTATAGTTGCCGCAGTATAGGTAGTATAGTTGCCCCCAGTATAGGTAGTATAGTTGCCCCAGTATAGGTAGTATAGTTGCCGCAGTATAGGGAGTATAGTTGTCCCCAGTATAGGTAGTATAGTTGCCCCAGTATAGGTAATATAGTTGCCGCAGTATAGGTAGTATAGTTGCCCCAGTATAGGTAATATAGTTGCCGCAGTATAGGTAGTATAGTTGCCCCAGTATAGGTAGTATAGTTGCCCCAGTATAGGTAGTATAGTTGCCCCCAGTATAGGTAGTATAGTTGCCCCAGTATAGGTAGTATAGTTGCCCCAGTATAGGTAGTATAGTTGCCGCAGTATAGGTAGTATAGTTGTCCCCAGTATAGGTAGTATAGTTGCCCCAGTATGGATAGTATAGTTGCCCCAGTATAGGTAGTATAGTTGCCGCAGTATAGGTAGTATAGTTGTCCCCAGTATAGGTAGTATAGTTGCCCCAGTATGGATAGTATAGTTGCCCCAGTATAGGTAGTATAGTTGCCGCAGTATAGGTAGTATAGTTGTCCCCAGTATAGGTAGTATAGTTGCCCCAGTATGGATAGTATAGTTGCAGGACAGGTAACGGGAGCTGTACACAGAGGATGCCGGAAAGCCACTGGGAGCTGCAGGAAATATTGAAGACGGCACCCAAAGGATTGGTAAGTAGTTTCTGCTGCACACAACTAGCAAGCACACGTATGCTGCTTCAGGAAATACCTGCCTGTGTCGGATATTTGGGACATAGCTGTACCATATTTCTTAGCAGTGTAAACTGCAACTAACCGGAGTCAGCGTGCAGAGAAAACCCCCATCAGCATTGACGGAATTTCCGATTACACATGGAAATTCAATCAGCATCACACAGATGACTTTCCTGGAGCATGGGGAAACTCAGTCCTTGCTCAGTCAGTGCTGACGCAGATCTTTACAGCACACTAACTTAAACTAATTGTGGTTTACCAGAAAATGTGCTGTTCAGGTTCTAATGTCAGTGAAGCCAATCCTTAACATCAACATCCAAATGGCAACACTATGGCAGCATGACTGTGCTTGTCCCCTCTATAGTGAGAGGAGTGGAATTCTCTGACGTACCTCATTACCCATCACTGTCTTCTCATCCAGCAGTTCAGAAACCACCTCTGGCGTGCGTGACCCTGAATAAGGCAATAGTATGTGTTATCTATCTTCAGGTTATGCAAATAATAATACTGTATCAGTTGTCTATCTTCATGTTACACAAACATGTAGAAACATCACTTGTACCAGACTAATAATAATGCTGTTACTTCCAAGCAGTGTAATGACCAGACACAACATTTATACCACGTCAGCTCTGGCGGACTCAAAGCATCAGAGCTGCAGCCACTTGGGCATGCTCTATAGGCAGTAGCAGTGTTGGGGAGTCTTGCCCGAGGTCTCCTTACACTGAATATAGGTGCTGGCTTATTGAATAGGAAGAGCCAATACTCAAACCCTGGTCTCCTGTAGCAGAGGCAGAGCCCTTAAAGCGGACGTGAACGCAAAACTTCCCTTCTGCTCTAAAAATAAGCAACAGCATAATAACCTTTAAAGAAAAAACATTTTTGTAACAGCTGTTTTAAACCCTGCAATAATTCTGCAGTGTGTCTACTTCCTGCTTTTGATGGAAGCAGACATAGGGCTAACATATTGTGTTTACAAATGAGCTGCTCTGCTGAGGCAGACACAGCTGAGAGATCAAATTACACGTGATTAATCACAAATAAGGGGGGGATTAGACAGGATAAACTCTTTAAATACATACAGGGGCATTTCTGCATGTTTTTCATCTGTCCTGTTCAAGAGTTCCAGCCACTATGCACCATGTCACAAAGCTCGCATCATCTCAAACTGTCTCTTTGAACATGGCAATGAGTACACTATACTCCAATTACCTCTTCACCAGATCTCATTACAACAAACCACCATTTGGATGTGGTGGAATGAGAGATTTGTGTCATGGACAAGCAGAGGCAGGACCGACGCAGAGGCAAGAGAGGCTCCTGCCTCAGGGTGCAGTGTAGGAGGGGGCGCACAACTCACTCAGCTATCATTCCCCTATTGTGCTTGAAGCAAAGAGAAATGAGAAAAGGGGATACATGGCAGTGACTGCAAGGGAGATAACTAGAGATTAAGGTGTTGGGGAACTGGGGGCCCAGGGGCACCTCTTAGTCTAATAGCAATCAGTGTCTGACGGCTGGAGTAGGGGGATGCAGGGGCGCACTTGGTGTCTTAGCCCTGGGTGCTGGAGGACCTAGTCCTGGCTCTGAGCAGAGGTGTGCTGCTAACTGGTCAGTGTGGACCAACGTCTCTGAGAAATGGTTCCAACACCTTGCTGAACTGATGCCACAAAGCAGTTCTGAAGGCAAAAGGGGGTCCAACCCGGTACCAGCAAGATGTACCTAATGAAATGGCCAGTGAATACACAGTATCTCACAAAAATGAGTACACCTCTCACATTTTTATAAGTATTTTCTTTTATCTTTTCAGGGGCCGACACTGAAGATATGACACGTTGATGCAATGTAAAGTAGTCAGCGTACAGCTTGTATAACAGTGTAACAACTAAGCTGATGGCAACAAAAGTGAGTACACCCCTAAGTGGAGTATGTCAAAATCCTGCCCTATTAGACATTTTCCCTCCCCGGGGTCATGTGACTGGTTAGTGTTACAAGGTCTCAGGCGTAAAAGGGGAGAAGGTGAAGTCTACAGATCCTCTATAATAAAACCCCTTTGTCTCTCCGTCCCATGCCTGCACTTCCTGTGTGTGGGTGTGTCCCCGTGTTTTGCGCTACTGCGCATGTGCAGGGAGGGACGCATAGACTGAGGAGAGCTGAGAGAAGATGGGGCCAGAAGGGGCTGGCGTGTGTGCGTGGCAGGCATGTTGTGGGCACGCATGTGGCGGACGCGTGCATGCGCAGTGACTGTGCGGCGGTCACGGGGGAGGATGAGAGGGGAGGAGAGGGAGGCGGGGTTTCAACACAGACCTAGAGCTCATTTTTAAACTGGCTTAGGTCTACTAGTATGTAATAACATATCCAGCTATACACATAAAGTCATGGCCGAATTTGTTGGAACCCCAGAAATTTTTCCAGAAAATAAACTATTTCTCACAGAAAAGTATTGCAGTAACACGTTTTGCTAGACACATGTTTATTCCCTTTGTGTGTATTGGAGCAAAACAAAAAAAAGGAGGAAAAAAAAAAAAGCAAATTGGACATAATATCACACAAAACTCCAAAAATAGGCTGGACAAAATTATTGGCCCCCTTAACTTAATACTGTATTTGGTTGCACACCCTCTGGAAAAAATAACTGAAATCGGTCACTTCCTATAACCATCAATAAGATTCTTACACCTCCCACCCGGAATCTTGATGACTCTTCTTTTGCAAACTGCTACAGGTCTCTCTTATTGGAAGGGGACCTTTTCCCAACAGCAATTTTAAGATCTCTCCACAGGTGTTCAATGGGATTTAGATCTGGACTCATTGCTGGCCACTTCAGAACTCTCCAGCGTTTTGTTGTCATCCTTTTCTGGGTGCTTTTTGACGTATGTTTGGGGTCATTGTCCTGCTGGAAGACCCAAGATCTTGGAAGCAAGCCCAGCTTTCTGACACTGGGCTCTACAGTGTGACCCAAAATCCTTTGGTAATCCTCAGATTTTATGATGCCCTGCACATATCCAAGGCACCCAGTGCTAGAGCCAGCAAAACAACCCAAAAACATCATTGACTCTCCATCATATTTCACTGTAGGTACTGTATTATTTTCTTTCTAAGCCTCATTCCGTTTTCAATAAACAGTAGAATGAAGTGCTTTGCCAAAAAGCTCTATCTTGGTCTCATCTGTCCACAATGTTTCCCCAGAATGATTTTGGCTTACTCCAGTACATTTTGGCAAACTGTAGTCTTGCTTTATGTCTCTGTGTCAGCAGTGGGGTCATCCTGGGTCTCCTGCCATAGCGTTTCATTTCACTGATGGATACTTTGCGCTGACACTGATGCTCCTTGAGCCTGCAGGACAACTTGAATTTCTTTGGAACTTGTTTGCCACTGCTTATCCACCATCCAGACTATCCTGCGTTGCAACCTTTCATCAATTTTTCTCTTCCGTCCACGTCCAGGAAGATCGGCTACAGTGCCATGGGTTACAAATGTTTTGATAATGTTGCGCAGTGTGGACAAATCTAGATCTCTGAAGATGGACTCCTAACCTTGAGATTGTTGATATTTTTACGCAATTGTGGTTCTCAGGTCCTCAGACAGTTCTTTTCTCCTTTTTATGTTGCCCGTGCTTAATGTGGCACTCACAATGCAAAGACATAGGCCTGGTGCACACCGAGCGGTTTTTGAAGCGTTTCGCAAACCACTTCCCCCTGTGAAAACGCTAAGCTAATGTATTTCAATGGGATGGTGCACACCAGCGGTTTGAGGTTTTTAGCAAACCGCAAACGTGGGTCCTGCTGCACTTTTGCAGTTTGCAGAATCGTTTCTGCCTCAATGTAAAGTATAGGAAAAGCTCAAACCGCTCTGGAAAATGCTAGATCAGAGCGGTTTTCCAGGTGTTTTTGTTACAGTAGCTGTTCAGTAACAGCTTTTACTGTAACAATATTTGTAATCTGCTACACAAAAACAATCCAAAAAACACTAGGCATGTTTAGAAAACCTCCCGGGCCCGTTCTCACCTGAGCGGGAAATCGCGCGATTCCCGCTCACGGCAAACCGCTAGCGGTTCGTTAGCTAGGCAATCAGTGAATCGAGCTATGGTGCCCGATCACTGATTCCTCTCCCCCGCAGAAAAAGCGACAGCTTCTCTCAGAAGCTTCGCTTTTTCTGGCTGTTGCGTCCCCCATGCGTCCCTCTAAGCGTATGTTACGCTTAGAGTGACGTCATGTAAACAAACTCATGGCCGCCATATTGTGGCCAAAAAGTAAAACTAACATGTAAATATTTACCTAAGGGTCTAAACTTTTTAATTATCAATGTAAAGATGAAATATTTCTATATTTTTTTTTTATTTTAAACTTGTAAATAGTGATAGATGCAAAACGGAAAAAATGCACCTTTATTTCCAAACAAAATATTGTCGCCATACATTGTGATAGGGACATAATTTTAACGGTGTAATAACCGGGACATATGGGCAAATACAATACGTGAGTTTTAATTATGGAGGCATGTACTATTTTAAAACTAGAACAGACCTTATGAGATGTTGTGTGGAAGGGGTATGGCCCGATTGAATACAAAAAATATTGATATATATTATTTGTAAAAATACAAAACTTTATTCATCACTTGCAAAAGACAATATACAAAATTAGCATAAAAACATATATGGCAGCAGAGAATCCCACATCCCCAACGACCCACACCCCAAAACCCACTGAACCTAGGGCCCTCTAATTCAGAAAGAGTCCAACCAGTGGACTCAGTACACGTGAATAATGGCTGGAAGCTGCGCAGCTTAATAACCAAAAAACCAAAAAAGATGTCAAAAAATATATCAAAAAAATGAAAAACAAAATCAAGGAACAAAAGAGTCCAATCTAGCCGTATGACTATAGCCAGAGTTCATCGTGGATATTCCAATAAAAGGAGGCCCAAACAAGGAAAAGCAGGTATCCTCAACTCTCAGCAAACCATGCAGGCATAACCTCAGGTATTTGTCAGCTCATTGATATTCACATATGCTCAAATCCTTATTTGCTTATTTAGATCTTCCTGATATCCATACTGACATGTGTATGTAGTTTCCTGTGTCTCTGGCAAGCAATGCCTGTTACACATGCATAGAGAGCCAGATTGTGCAGCGTTAGATGGAAGCAAAAGTCCATGCAAGTGGTTCAAATGAACACAGACAGATTGGAAGATATTGGCATTGTTGGCATGAGAAGTACTTTGCAGAAAAGCATATTAGAGCTGAAGACAGATCAAGCAGCCAGTGAATACAAAGCAGCAGCAGCCATAGAGCATGATGGCAATGTGTGTCAGCCAAAGCATATGGATTGCATAAAGTTGCCCAATGGGCTCTTACTCATCCGGACAGGATTCCTGCAGGTGTCAGCAGCGTTTGTCCGAGAGGAGGTGATGTCCTATTGGGGCATGGAGAAGTCAGACACCAGGAAGGTCTGCCGCCATATGAGAGGACGGCGTCCTCGATCGATTTCGCCGGCTACTACCGGCTTCTTCAGGAGGCGTGTCCAAACAGCTGTGACGCACTCCCTATGTAGCGGCCGCCGCCCAATCCAGCCGCACAACACGGCCACCCGCGCCCCCGCCCCCGGGCCAGAGCGAGCAGGGGGGCGGGGCAGGCAGACACGACGGGCGAGCCAACCAATAGCGCGCCCGGCACGTCCGCCAAGCCCCGCCCCCCCGCACGCAGGCCCGGGGGCAGGGGCGAGAGAGACCAGGAAGCCGGATCAGGCGGCGGGGACACACAGGGAGCGCGCACAGATCATCCATAGACCAGATGATTACTCAATTAGATATCACATTAAACATGCTATAACCAACTCTTTATCATAAATAAATCCATATAGGACAGCAGCTAGTAAAATAACCCAATATAAGATAATATGCCCCACATGTAAAATGGGCACCCCACAATTGTATATGGTGCCAATCCTGTGGGGCAAATGTACCACCACAACGGTGGAATTAACGAACATGAATCTAGGTTAGCTAGCAAGGCTGCGAGAATGCTCCAATCGAACAGATGGTCACCATTATGCCCACAGATAGTGGAAGGGGAATGCAACAGCACAATAGCAGAGACCCACAAAAATCAAGGTCAAAATCAAAACTCAAAGGGGCAGAAACGGGACATAACTAATGTTCTCATTTAAGCCAGGATATCTAGTTGCATCTAACTCAAATATCCATCTAGCTTCCTTTTGTAACAAGAGACGATCCATATTACCTCCTCTAGGTGAGCCGTGGATCCTGTCCAGTCCAATGAATCGTAGAGATAAGTATCTCCCATTATGGGCTTCCTTAAAGTGCCTTGCCACCGGGGTGAGATCGGTCGCCCTCGAACTCTTGATACTAGTGATGTGCTGTGACATCCTTGAGCGGAGTTTATTCTTAGTCTTTCCCACATAAAATATTTATTTATTATTAATATATTTTAAAACTATAATGGCTGAAACCTTTGCTTCAATACACACAAAGGGAATAAACATGTGTATAGCAAACCATGTGTTACTGCAATACTTTTCTGTGAGAAATAGTTGATTTTCTGGAAAATGTCCTGAGGTACCAACAATTTCGGCCATGACTGTGTATATTATTACAAAGTGGAGTATAGATGTACTGGCTAGAGCTGACTTCTACATATATGTAATACATTTCTTCTACAACCCCTCTTCGTGTCCATGTGCCCCCTCAGGCTGCTGCCGCTCAAGACCCGGGCCTTTGTGCTGTTCCAGAAAGCCAGCCATGGATAGGTGTATAGTCTGGGGGTAATGTCTACAGATATACATATCCTGTAATACATCTGGATATACCATTTATAGGTGAGGACTACTCATACTTAGCATACATATTTTGCTGTACACACCTGTATACAGGTGTATAGATGTACTGGCTAGAATGTACTGAGGGGGGCCTCCTTCAATCTTCACCAAAATCGTATGTGAATTGCGTTTTTTGAATTTGCGTTCGCCGTACATCTAAGAGCCCATTTCCACTATTTCCGAGTACACAGTGTTTTCATGCATGTGAGCCGGATGGGGAATCGCTACCTATTCAGACAATATGCTCGCCATCCGAATCGCACGCTGGAGTTTACCGCAGCACGCGTTCGAATCCCCATAGCTTTACATGATACAGCTATAGCGATTTGGCTGTGGCTTTGCACCACCGATTATGGATGCGGCACTCAGTGGAAATAGGCCCTAATGCATGTCAATGGCGTCACACTTGGGGCCTATTTCCACTAACTGCAAAATCAATAGGCTGCACCCGAAATCATGCGCGACCCAAAGAATAGTCCCGGTGGCAGTTTTCCGCAGGCTGCATCCGAATCCCTATAGCACAGTGATTTGGCTGCGGATTCGCAGCAGCATAGGTGCCATGCAAGGGTGTTGCTGGAAACGCACCTAGTGGAAATAGGCCCTTGTGCGTTTAAAGTGAATTTTCACATCCGATTTTTCTGCTACAAAAAAAAAAAAAAAAAACTACATGTATGCTTTTATTTAATTTATTTTTTGCAGAATGGTCATACAATGCAAGTCAATGGAAAATTCCAAACATGAGAAAATTACATACAAATCATGTAAATGAACTTCATAAATAAGCATGGAAAATCAGAATGCAAGAATTTGCATCAAAACACACATACAAAAAAAAAGAAGAACCAGTTGCGCAAAAACAATACGCAGAATCACAAACACGGAAAAAAGTCCCCCAAAAATCGCAGGGAAAAATGTGAAGGAACGTCCTGTTACACCAATATAGAATATATACTTGTACAGGAGATATGGCTATAGCAGAAAAGAGTGCCTGTACACATATAGAACACGTATATGATTTTATGAAGAATACAGAGGCGCCAGCAGAATAAAAATAGTATCAATATTTAAAACCAAATAAAATGTGGGTGGCAAGGGTGGTCTTACCTACCCAACAACCAACACAACCACTATGTATGGTATAAATTTAATTAGTACTCCAAAAACAATATGCAACGCGTTTCACTGGTCCCAAGCCCGCTTCCTCAGGCAAAAATATGGACAGGAGTAACTGAGAAGTTGTGCATACAGGTGTAGCGCTACATTATTTATACCATACATAGTGGTTGTGTTGGTTGTTGGGTAGCCAAGACCACCCTTGCCACCCACATTTTAATTGGTTTTTGTGATGATTTGCTCAGCTGCCTGTGCAGGCAGGCAGCCTTTTGACCATTGTGTAGGTTTGCATGCTGCAGGACTCTGGAAAGAAGAGCTTCTGTCAGTTTTGCAGCTTGTGCTTGCAGAGGAATTTGCATACGTTGTCATGCAAATTGCCTGGCCACATTCATTCGAGGCGTGTACTATAAGTACTAGGTCTTTCCCACAATGCTTCGCTGGTCATAAGGATTTCGTCCTATGTAACACTCCTGGTGGGGTGTCAGCCTTACTCTCTGTTTGAAGATCAGCTTAGAGTCATTCCTGGAAACTGTGCTAGGCAGATTTCCCTAGTGCAGTTAGGATTGTTTATCTGTTTTGTTTGTCTGTTGCGATTGTCCTGTCCCAGCGGTGGTCGATAGGAAGTCGTTCTGATCTCTGTTCTTGGAGCATAGCTGGTGCAGCGGTTGCTACCAGCTATCTCTTCTGTTCTGCCTCTCTGGATCGCGCTAGCCACTTTTCGCTAGCGCTGTGGATCCTTCTGTTCTGTCTCCTGGGATCGCGCTAGCCACTTTTCGCTAGCGCTGTGGATCCTTCTGTTCTGTCTCCTGGGATCGCGCTAGCCACTTTTCGCTAGTGCTGTGGATCCTTCTGTTCTACTACTCTGTACCTGGATCGCGCTAGCCACTTTTCGCTAGTGCTGTGGATCCTATCTCTCGCTTGTCCCTGTTTTCGTGTGTCTGTCTTGTCTGCTACGACCGCTTGCTGGAGGCTCGGTGAGGTAACCGTTAAGCAAGCGTTCGCGTCCCCTGTTTCATGTTTGTCTGTCGATGGTTAGTTAGGCGTGCTTATCTCTATTGTGCTTATCACGTGGAGACCGCGCATAACCGCGTGCACTGTTGCGAATGAGTGCGGTGTTCGCGGTTAGCTAGCGTTTGTTATTTTCCGCATCTTCTCATTCTATTATTTGCTGTGCCTTTGCTACCCTCGTATTCTTTTCTGATCTGCCTTGTGTCACGTCTGGCGATCGCACCTCTCGCGATCGTGTTCCTATTTCATATCTGCTGTTGTGTGTGCGCGGTCGCGGGGTGGCGACTGGATTGGCGCACACACATACAACCTGTCCCTTTGCTTGTTCTCATTTGCAATCGCCTCTCTTGCGATTGCGTTCTGCGCTTCGTACAATTCCTGTCTGGCATTTGTGGAGGTACAGAGGATTGGTTCCTCTGCACTCCCCAGCGCCATCTGCAGACAGGAATTTCCCTCAACAGGTGCGTAGCACCTTTTGCTGGGTGTCTGCAATTACACGCTTGTGGAGGATTTCCGCCGTGTCAGCGCACGCGTTGTGCGCTGATCACGGAGAAAGTTTCACAATCGTTACAGTTTTTAATATTGATACTATTTTTATTCTGCTGGCGCCTCTGTATTCTTCATACATTAATATCCACCTGATGGATGGGTGTGGACACCCCCTTCTTTCTACAGAGAGAGACTCTTTTAACCTAAATGGGGACAGGTCTAATTTCCCCATAGGCGATGTGAGTGGTTGCCTGAGCTCGGCAACCCAGACTTGTGAGTATAACCTATCTACTAATGACCTATGCCAATTTTTAATCAATAATACACTATTGGGGGCTCTCGTTTGTGTTAGCTTGTTTTACACATATATGATTTTGTGCAGGAACACAGATACTGCTATACATATCTATGGAGTCACACAGAGGAGGACTGCAGCTGGCTGTCACTTTCCTCCTCAGGTTTGCTAGGGATGTTGTGACTCTCTAATCACTGTTGTTTGCCAGACCTCAGCAGACAGCAGACCACATCCTGCCCACAGGCACCCAGCCTCCGGCCATGACCAGCGCCATCTGGAGGAGGAGAGGGTGGGCTGCCAGCACTTTGTGGTCTGCTCTCAAGTGTTCTGGGATGAGTAAATTGAGTGTTGGTGGTGAAAATTGGATAATTCCAGGGGATTTCTGTGGAAGAGGAGGAAGCTTCTACCACAGAAACCCGAAATATCTAAACTTCCGGGATTAGCAGATGCTGCAACTTTATAGAAATGATCTGAACGGAATAGACTTAGTATAATTATCCTGTAACTAATTCTATCACACTATTCCTTCTGTGCAATGCTGCGATTTAAAGGGAACATGAAGCAAGAAGGATATGGAGGCTGCCATATTTATTTCCTTTTAAGCAATACCAGTTGCCTGGCTGTCCTGCTGATCTCTTAGGCTGCAGTAGGGTCTGAATCAAACACCTGAAACAAGCATGTGTCAAATCCAGTCAGACTTTAGTCAGAGCACTTGATCTGCATATGCTTGTCCGGGGTCTATAACTAAAAGTATTAAAAACAGAGGATCAGCAAGACAGCCAGGCAACCGGTATTGTTTAGAGTCAAATCGATTTGTCAGCTGCCATAGCCCTCTCACTTCAGGTCCCCTTTATTCACTGCCCATATTTAGTATATTTCTTTAATAATGTTCCCTGTACATTACAGCCGTAAAGTGAGTTCCAGCCCACTCAATACCCATAACCCCCTTCCCTTCGACACAATCTTAACCTTTTGAGGACCAACGGCATAGATCCTACGTCACACTTGTGGCCGCCTAACTGATGCGGCGTAGGGTCCATGCCGCCCGCCATTTCCGCTCCCGACGCGTTGGTCTGCACCTGAGAGGGGAGATTAAGCTGTCATATGACAGCTGACATCTCCCCTCAGTGATCAGAAGCTATCGTGTATGAGAGAGCTCTGGCGATACGAAAGTGCCAGGACGCGGAAGTCTGCAAGTGGAGACAGACGCATCACTGGATCCCGGAGGTAAGCTTATTACAGTAATTGTGTGTTAGGGTTAGAAAAAGTGGGCGCAGCCAACACCAGCCAAATACATACCCGACCAACGCCGGGCAATCAGCAAGTACTCTTATAATTGTTCCATGCATATTATACGCCTACTGCCTGTATAATATCATCCTACAATAATACCCTTGTACATTATAATCCTATAATAAACCTGCTGTATGTTACTCTACTAAAATGACCCCCAATATATTATACTCCTATTGTACCCTATACATACATACTAAAGGCACCTGCAGAAATTTGGACATTGGGTAATACCGATAGTAGATTATCAGTTATATTAGATTTCATTAACAAGTGAATCGTCAGTGAATTGAAATGCAGAATCTCACAAAGCAACTGGCCACCAGTAATATCACGGTCTACAGGTGGAGAAGACAACATGCAGCTTTGTATCAATGGATGCCATCCCAAGCAAAGTGGCTGTAGTTCCCCAGCTACTACTTCCCATGTCTGATCCATAAAACAACCTTTGATTGTAGCAGCCCCTATCTTTCAAGTACAACTTCCTGTTTCCTCCATGGCCAACCGCCCCCTCTGCCAGTAGCCAGGGGCCTTTGTAGTCTCTCCAGAAAATCCGGTCCCCTGTGTCTCTGGACATGTTGGCATATATCAGTTTCTGCAAAACACACAAATTTGCTCACTTCCAGCTAAAGCAATTTCCTACCTTTATCTGGTCAGCAGGCACCAGTCAGCCAATCAGGTGTACTGTCATACACCCTTTGCCTGCCATACCAAATCTAGCAGGAATTGCATAAATTAGCATTCAGGTGGGAGGCTGCGGTTGGACGCAATCGTTAATTGCATCTGTTACAGGGACGCCCCGTGTAGGCACATCTCCCACACGGTCCCCTCCCTAACCACTAACCTGTCAACTGCATCCTGGAAGCTGCAAAAAAGAAATGTATAATATATATATCAGTTTCTCTCATGGATTTCATCTGGGAAATGGTGGGGGGGGGGAGGGGGACGACGACAATGGACTGACAATGTAAAGTAACGGTGACATCCGCGTTGCTATATTGCCAATAGCATCTGGCCTGGGTAACGACTTTAGCCAATGTTGTCTTTTTGACACTTTTTGGACATTTGTTGCTTTGCCATATCACTGTCACATGAATGTATTTGCATTTCTTGAATAAAATCTGTGATATATATATATATATATATATATATATATATATATATATATATATGTATGTATATATATATATATATATATATATATATAACAAAAGATGGACAACCCTCTTTAAACACATAACCTGAAGAAGTACGGTAAGCCTTGACCAGCTCCCTCAGGTGCCAATAGATCTTCTTCCCACCTCCAACCCTTTCCCCTTACTGCCTCCCCCTTACTCCTCCCTCCACTACAACCTGCAACTTGGACAGCGACCACTGAGATCTGATTGGCCAATGGAAATAGTCTACAATTGAACATCCTGTACAAGTTGGACTGAGGCAACTATAGAAGGTATACCCACCTGTATACACACCTGTATACACTGTGCCTCCAGATGATTCCACAACCCCTTCTCTCTGGCCAAGAGCTTCCTCTGTCATCAGGCTTGAGGCTTGTGTAATCCTCTTGTCTGTCGTCCTATAGAGTGAGGTGCAGTTATGTACTGTAATTTACAGAACGTGTACTATCACCAGGAGGGCTGTATACATCATAGTCAATCCACACAAATCCCATAAGGAACTCAACCCTCAGCGGATTCTTATCCAACTATATCCATTTATTGGAGTGTTACAAAAGTATACACAGCATATCACAAGGTTGTTCTATAAATGTTTTATTCCTGTGATGGACTTCGAGCACTTGAGAAAGGGCACCTCGCCCGAAACGTTGTGCTGGTTGTGATATGCTGTGTATACTTTTGTAACACTCCAATAAATGGATATCGTTGGATAAGAATCCGCTGAGGGTTGAGTTCCTTATGGGATTTGTGTGGATTGACTGGATTTTTGGAGGACTGGTGACCCTTCCTACCATAGGAACTCCCCACGATACACTCATTGCCTGAAGCCCGCAGACACTCCTGTGTACGTTGTTGACCTGTATACATCATAGCACATAATAATCACCCATCCCAAACATAGAAAGTGCAGTAACAGATCATCCATAACATACATGCCAGGGTTATAAGAGACCAAATCCAGACATTACAAGGGTTTGAGCCTGAACATTACAGAGTTGCAGAAGCCTAAACCTGGACATTATAGGGTTATAGAGGAATGAACCAAGACACAGACTGGAAGACTGAACATTACAGGAGCCTGAGCCTGGATATCACAGGGTTACACAGAACTGACCCTGGACATCACAGGGTTACACGGAACTGACCCTGGACATCACAGGGTTACACGGAACTGACCCTGGACATCATAGGGTTACACGGAACTGACCCTGGACATCACAGGGTTACACGGAACTGACCCTGGATATCACAGGGTTACACAGAACTGACTCTGGACATCACAGGGTTACACAGAACTGACCCTGGACATCACAGGGTTACACGGAACTGACCCTGGACATCACAAGGTTACACGGAACTGACCCTGGACATCACAGGGTTACACGGAACTGACCCTGGACATCACAGGGTTACACGGAACTGACCCTGGACATCACAGGGTTACACGGAACTGACCCTGGACATCACAGGGTTACACGGAACTGACCCTGGACATCACAGGGTTACACGGAACTGACCCTGGACATCACAGGGTTACACGGAACTGACCCTGGACATCACAGGGTTACACGGAACTGACCCTGGACATCACAGGGTTAGACGGAACTGACCCTGGACATCACAGGGTTACACGGAACTGACCCTGGACATCACAGGGTTACACGGAACTGACTGGACATCACAGGGTTACACAGAACTGACCCTGGACATCACAGGGTTACACAGAACTGACTGGATATCACAGGGTTACCCAGAACTGACTCTGGACATCACAGGGTTACACAGAACTGACTCTGGACATCACAGGGTTACACAGAACTGACTGGATATCACAGGGTTACCCAGAACTGACTCTGGACATCACAGGGTTACACAGAACTGACTCTGGACATCACAGGGTTACACAGAACTGACTGGATATCACAGGGTTACCCAGAACTGACTCTGGACATCACAGGGTTACACAGAACTGACTCTGGACATCGCAGGGTTACACAGAACTGACTCTAGACATCACAGGGTTACACAGAACTGACTCTAGACATCACAGGGTTACACAGAACTGACTCTGGACTTCACAGGGTTACACAGAACTGACTCTGGACATCACAGGGTTACACAGAACTGACTCTGGACATCACAGGGTTACACAGAACTGACTCTGGACATCACAGGGTTACACAGAACTGACTCTGGACATCACAGGGTTACACAGAACTGACTCTGGACATCACAGGGTTACACAGAACTGACTCTGGACATCACAGGGTTACACAGAACTGACTCTGGACATCACAGGGTTACACAGAACTGACTCTGGACATCACAGGGTTACACAGAACTGACTCTGGACATCACAGGGTTACAGAAGTCTGGCCCTGGACAGAGGATGGCTCTTTTGTATTTCCTCCATGTGCTGTGGGTTGAGTCACAGTTTTGGTTAATGTATCATCCATTATTTACTGGTCATGCTGACTGTTATCAGAGGTCAGGGCTGAAGGGAGAGATGATGTGTACCCATCTCCTTTACCACAACACGATGACATTATTGAATTAGTGGCATTAATGAAGGCTAGCACTGCCAGGTCACATGATCTGTCATACTAGAGACTGTGCAGCCATTTGTTGAGGGAGGATGAAGAGCATAGATTTAACCAATCACAGCCTGTTACAGGTGATCCTCTTAGGCCGGTTTTACACCGCATCACACCCCAGAACTCAGCCTTCATATGACAGGCTCATATGCATAGCGCCGCCCCCCACTTAGTGATAGAGATGTCGCGAACCTCCGATTTTCGGTTCGCGAACTTCCGCGGAAGGTTCGGTTCGCGTAACTTTTACGCGAACCGCAATAGACTTCAATGGGGAGGCGAACTTTGCAAAATAGAGAAAATTATGCTGGCCACAAAAGTGATGGAAAAGATGTTTCAAGGGGTCTAACACCTGGAGGGGAGCATGGCGGAGTGGGATACATGGCCAAAGTCCCGGGGAAAAATCTGGATTTGACGCAAAGCAGCGTTTTAAGGGCAGAAATCACATGGGGCTTGATTCACAAAGCGGTGCTAACTGTTAGCACGCCTGTGAAAACCCCCTTAGCACGTCTAAACAAGCTTTTCGCGCATAAAACTTTACGCGCGCAAAACTTTATGCGCGTAAAACTTTATGCGCGTACTGCACAGAGCACAGGGCGCACCGCGCGAAGTGCCCATTAAAGCCTATGGGACTTAGCACGCGTAAAACTTTGCGCGCGTAAAACTTAACGCGTGCAAAGTTAGCGCACGATCTGATTAAGAAATCCGGTGCTAACCTACTTAGCACCCTGGTTAGCGCGTCTAAAGGCTTTAGACGTGCTAAGTAGGTTAGCACCGCTTTGTGAATCAAGCCCATTGAATGCTAAATTGCAGGCCTGAAGTGCTTTCAAACATCTTGCATGTGTATGCATCAATCATGGAGTGTAATTAGAGTACTGCTTCACACTGACGCACCAAACTCACTGTGTAACGCACCGCAAACAGCTGTTTGCGTAGTGACGGCCGTGCTGGACTGGTGCGCAACATGGCCAGAGTGCAGGCCGTGGCAGTTTTCCAGCCCATATGGTTGCCGGGCTGTGGTAGCTCAATGATAGAACAGTGACTGTCCAGCTGATCAAATTTGGTCTGTCCACAATGAAGCAATGACCTTATTATCTTCTTGTATGTAGGTAGGCATAGGTAGGAGTCCCAGTATAGGTAGGTAGGTAGGAATAGGTAGGAGTTCCAGTATAGGTAGGTAGGCATAGGTAGGTGCCTCAGTGGTTAGCTAGGCATAGGTAGGAGACCCAGTATAGGTAGGTAGGCATAGGTAGGAGTCCCAGTAGAGGTAGGTAGGCATAGGTAGGTGCCTCAGTAGTTAGCTAGGCATAGGTAGGAGACCCAGTATAGGTAGGTAGGCATAGGTAGGTGTCCCAGTAGTTAGCTAGGCATAGGTAGGAGACCCAGTAGTTAGCTAGGCATAGGTAGGAGACCCAGTATAGGTAGGTAGGCATAGGTAGGAGTCCCAGTATAGGTAGGTAGGCATAGGTAGGTGCCTCAGTAGTTAGCTAGGCATAGGTAGGAGACACAGTATAGGTAGGTAGGCATAGGTAGGAGACCCAGTATAGGTAGGTAGGCATAGGTAGGTGTCCCAGTAGTTAGCTAGGCATAGGTAGTAGACCCAGTATAGGAAGGTAGGCATAGGAAGGAGTCCCAGTATAGGTAGGTAGGCATAGGTAGGAGTCCCAGTAGAGGTAGGTAGGCATAGGTAGGTGCCTCAGTAGTTAGCTAGGCATAGGTAGGAGACCCAGTATAGGTAGGTAGGCATAGGTAGGTGTCCCAGTAGTTAGCTAGGCATAGGTAGGAGACCCAGTAGTTAGCTAGGCATAGGTAGGAGACCCAGTATAGGTAGGTAGGCATAGGTAGGAGTCCCAGTATAGGTAGGTAGGTGCCTCAGTAGTTAGCTAGGCATAGGTAGGAGACACAGTATAGGTAGGTAGGCATAGGTAGGAGACCCAGTATAGGTAGGTAGGCATAGGTAGGTGTCCCAGTAGTTAGCTAGGCATAGGTAGTAGACCCAGTATAGGTAGGTAGGCATAGGTAGGAGTCCCAGTATAGGTAGGTAGGCATAGGTAGGTGCCTCAGTAGTTAGCTAGGCATAGGTAGGAGTCCCAGTATAGGTAGGTAGGCATAGGTAGGTCCTCTAGTATAGGTAGGTGTCCCCGTATAGGTAAGTAGGTGCCCCAGTAGTTAGGTAGGCATAGGTAGGTGTCCCAGTATAGATAGTTAGGCAGGGCCTGGCTGGTACAGTAATAACAATTACCAAGGTCCAGCTGCAACAGATAGGGCTGTATAATGTCAGTGTCAGTGAGCAACACACACAAAAAAAAACATATCAGGAAAACATTAGAGCTCTCAAAAGAGCTGTTGAGGGGTGCTATTTTAGCAATAACAATCAGCCAGGAGCAAGCCAAGAGCCTAACTATTCTTTCCCTAGGAGAAAAAATCTGCAGCAGCTCTCCCTAGTCTGTCTATTTGCAGCAGGCACATGAGTGAGTGTCATGGCCAGCGAGCCTGCCTTATATAAGGGGGGGGGGGGGGGTGGGGCTCCAGGGCTTAGTGTAGCCTGAATGGCTACAATGTGCCTGCTGACTGTGATGCAGAGGGTCAAAGTTGACCCTCATAGTGCATTATGGGGTGAATCGAACTTCCGCAAAAGTTCGCATGGTCCAGGCGAACGCAAACCACCAAAGTTCGCCTGGAACCGTTCACAGGCGAACCGTTCGCGACATCTCTACTTAGTGACATATTCCCTGCTGGACAGGAAGTGTATCACTGGGATTCCTGTCCATTGGAGCATGCACCCCGTGTCGCACCGTGCTTCCATCATTTACACTTACTGCATTGCCTATTGACTTGCCTTGCTGCATACTCTGTGTGGTAGGCACAGATCATGCGGCAACGCGCTGCAGACTTTACGGCGTTATATACTTCTGGCGCGTCACGTTAAATGAGCAAGTCTCCATAGACTTGCATTGCCCTTTGCAGGGGAATATGACAGAGAAGCGTATCGCGGGGTAATGCTGTAGGTAAGTGTAAAGGGACATTAAGGTGCCCATTAATTATGCAATTTTGATTGTTCAATCTTACCACTTCTATGCAATACGATGGACTACCTAAAGTATCCATTCAAAGTATATTCACTCAGTTTACCCTTTTACTGCATAGATTTGGTAAGATTGTACAATCAAGACGGATTGTGTTTGCCCTCTGTAAGATATTTCCTCTCCGGGATTTAGATTCTGAAATGTATCTCTGGTGGGGAGTGACATCTTTAGTTCTGCCAGGTGATCTGTACGGAATGTTCATTACTGAGAGTTCTATGCACAGAGGGAGCTACTGCTTGCTTGACAGTTGGAAAAAGCCCACAATGCAATGAGGTTCACAGATATCAAACTGTCAGGACCATGGTCACACTGTGGGAGGGGTTACACCGCAATTTTAACCACACAGACAGAATGATCTATCGGAGAAAAGGTAGGGATTTCTCATGGGAAAGGGGGAATCCGCTACTGATTGGGATGAAGTTCAATCCTGGGTTACAGTTCCTCTGTAGGGCAGCTTTCACACTATGCTCATTGTATTGCGATGGTACGGTGGTGAATAGTCGCATCCTGCATTAGCTGTGCCACCCAATGCGCACAGTGGAGCCTACAGTACAATGAAACATGCTTACAATATTGCCACTGTAAATGTGCACATTGTACGCATGCTGTGCAGCATTCTGATGGAAACTGCCGCTTCCGATGTGAATGTACCATTACAATATAATTGCATCGTGTAGCAGGTGATCTGCTTGGGAAGAAGGCTGTCAGAAGTTCCACTTATATGGAGTAAATGTTTGTTATAGCAGCTGGAAGCGGTAGACTCCATTATTCAGCACTAGTCTAGATGAGGGGACCCCCAGCCGCTTCCTGCTCGCGGCAATTTGATTGTGACCCCTGATTTGTAAGAAATGAGGGACCCATCAGGAAACATCATCAATGCCACCAACCGAATAGGTTTAGTACAGTTGCAGAGGCAGTAGCCAAAGTGAGAGCTGTGCCTGAAGGCCGTGGGTCCTGGTGTGCAATTTTAGCGTTAGTGTTTCCCAGTGGGTCCCCTATGTCTTAACCTCCTTGGCGGTCTGATTCTTTCCAGATTTTAGGGTCTAAAAGCGGTGCAATTTTTTTTCACTCTTTCAGACCCTAAAACCTGAAAAAAATCATTCTGGCAGGGAGATCTGCAGCAAAATTAAAAAAAAATTACCTTCCTGGGCTCCTGGGCTGCAGTTTTCTCTTTGCCCACAAGATGGCGCTAATATACATATAAACTAACTTCTCTATATTTCTCTAATATAGAGAAGTTCGTTTTCAATGTTAGCCCCGCCCCCGATGACGTCACGCTGCCACCACCGCTCTGCTGCCACCACCACGGCTGCGCTGCTCCAACTGGCTGCCGGGTCCCCGGAAGAATAGCGGGGACATGGGGGATCCCGGCGGCCAGGGAAAGACCCCACACTGCCGGGGAGAGAGGCTGGAGTCCCGCTTCCCAGCGAAATCGCGCGCGGGACTCCACAACTGCAGGTAAAGCTCTGCAATGCCTACCCCGACCTGAGCTCGGGATCACCGATAGCAGCTGCTTTTTTTCTACCCCGAGCTCAGGTCGGGAAAACCGGCAAGGAGGTTAAGGTGGCCATACATGGTACAATTTTTCAATTAGATAATTTAGTTCGATTATTCCGTTAGATCGAATATAAAGATTTTTCCAGCATGTCCGATCATTTTTCCCGAAAAAACGGGATAATCGTTCGAATTTCTTGATCGAAAAAAAAAATATTTTCAACTTTCATTCAATTCGATCATTTAGATCGAATAAACGGGAAAATCGAACGTTTTTATTGTACCGTGTATGGCCACCAATACAGATTAGTTGTCGTGACCAAATTGCTGCGAGCATGGAGTGAATGTTGGTCTATGAGGTTTCCCGCTGGGTCCCCTCAACTATACTAGAGCTCAATATTCGCATACGAGATAAGTGGCTGCCGGGAGACATGGGTACAGCCGGTATATGGCTTATCCTGCTGCTGCACAAATCCCGGCCATGTTAAATACTATTCCCCCTCTAGGTCCACGTGTATAGTGAGGAATGATGTAATTCAGCTTCCAGCTATTACCGAATTCCAGTGTTTTAAATGTAACTTCAGCTCCGTCTTCTGACGGCACTGAAGTTACACTCTGAGCGCCGATATAGCCGTAATTCCTGTTACGGTCTATGGTGGCGCTGGCTGTGCCCAAGTCTCCTGCTCTGGATTCCTTGTGTTCACAATATTCTACTTGTGAGTTTCCTTGCATGGAAAACTCTGCTCTGAGCTTTACCTGTCCTTACTATCACCACAGGATTGGTTATACATCAGAGATACTTTGGGTCAAAAATCTTACATGTTGTGCTGAAAACTTGCTGGATTTCTGAGATTCCAGCCCCGGGATTGTCCAAAGGTGCCCACATGTCTTCCATCAGAGCTCCAGAGTTTTGCTGTTCTGTCAGAAGAGCCACTGATGATGAACAACTCCGCCTCACACAGGAAGATCTCCAATCCAATCACTGTACTACGATGTGCTGTCCAGCTGCAGAGCAATGGTGGCCTCTGCTCCTCCTTCTGTAAAAACATTAGGGGGGAGGGGGTTAGTGTTAGGTATAAGGAGGGGGTTAGTGTTAGGCATTAGGAAGGGGGGTTAGTGTTAGCCATAAGGAGCGTGGTATAGTGTTATGTTTTAGACGTTACGTTAGTGTTAGGCATTAGGAGGGGGTTAGTATTAGGCATTAGGAGGGGGATGTTAGTGTTAGGCATTAGAAGGGGAGGTAAGTGTTAGGCATTAGGAGGGAGGTTAGTGTTAGGCATTAGGAGGGGGAGGTTAGTGTTATGCATTAGGAGGGGGATGTTAGTGTTAGGCATTAGGAGGAGGAGGTTAGTGTTAGGCATTAGGAGGGGGTTAGTATTAGGCATTAGGAGGGGGATGTTAGTGTTAGGCATTAGGAGGGAGATGTTAGGGTTATGCATTAGGAGGGGGTTCGTGTTATGCATTAGGAGGGGGAGTTAGTGTTAGGCATTAGGAGAGGGGTTAGTGTTAGGCATTAGGAGGGAGGTTAGTGTTAGGCTTTAGGAGAGAGGTTTGTATTAAGCATTAGGAGAGGGGTTAGTGTCAGGCATTAGAAGGGGGTTAGTGTTAGGCATTAGAATGGGAGGTTAGTGTTAGGCATAAGGAGGGGGAGGTTAGTGTTAGGCATTAGGAGGGAGGTTAGTGTTATGCATTAGGAGGAGGTTAGTGTTAGGCATTAGGTGGGGAGGTTAGTGTTTGGCATTAGGAAGGTGTTAGTGTTAGGCATTAGGAGGGGGGTTAGTGTTAGGCATTAGGTGGGGGGTTAGTGTTAGGCATTTGGAGGGGGGTTAGTTTCAGGCATTAGGAGTGGAGGTTAGTGTTAGGCTTTAGGAGGGGGGTTAGTGTTAGGCATTAGGAGGGGAATACGTTTTAGGCATTGGTGGGGGGATTAGTTTTAGGAATTAGTGGTGGTTAGTGTTAGGCATTAGGGGGGAGGTTAGTGTTAGGCATTAGGAGGGGGTAGTGTTAGGCATTAAGAGGGGGTTAGTGTTAGGCACTGGGCGGGGGAAAGTGATATACATTTGGAGGGAAGGTTAGTATTAGGCAGTAGGAGGGGGGCATTAGGAGTGGAGGTTAGTGTTAGGCATTGGGAGGGGGTAAGTGATATACATTTAGAGGGAAGGTTAGTGCTAGGCAGTAGGTGGGGGAGGGTCAGTGTTAGGCATTAGGAGGGGAGGTTAGTGTTATTCATTAGGAAGGGGGTTAGTGTTAGGCATTAGGAGATGAGTTAGTGTTAGGCATTAGGAGGGAAGGTTAGTGTTAGGCATTAGGATGGGAGGTTAGTGTAAGCCATTAGGAGGGGGATGTTAGTGTTAGGCACTAGGAGGGAAGGTTAGTGTTAGGCAGTAGGAGGGGGGAGGGTCAGTGTTATGCATTAGGAGATGAGTTAGTGTTAGGCATTAGGAGGGAAGGTTAGTGCTAGGCAGTAGGAGGGGGAGGGTCAGTGTTATGCATTAGGAGATGAGTTAGTGTTAGGCATTAGGAGGGAGGGTTAGTGTTAGGCATTAGGAAGGGGGTTAGTGTTAGGCATTAGGAGATGAGTTAGTGTTAGGCATTAGGAGGGGAGGTTAGTGTTAGGTTCATAATGTAAATGCACAACATAGAGAGCCTGTAGGTGGTTGCATTCAAGGGCGCAACTACAAATCAAGGGGCCCCCCAGACATAATTACAATTCATGGGGCCCCGAGTGAAACTATGATGGAGACACCCCAATGTTCACTCCCCTTCCCTTGCCTCCCCTTGGTGCCCTCCACGGCCTGGGGCCCCATCTTACAAGGGTCATAAAACAAGTGTGGCCATCAGAATCATTTTTTTCCCATAAAACGTTTATTGAAAAGTAATGCCATACATATAAGTCAGGTTTACATATTACAAACACTATCAGCTTAGACTAGAAAAATTTACATTAATATGTAGTATTCACGTATATTGGTACATCTGAGACATTACATCCGTAGCAGATTCATTATTACTTATTAAAGTATAGAACAATTTTAGAAAAAATGTGAGAGGTATATGATATAAACACAGTGAAGATGAAGAGATTTATGTCATGCACTTATTTCAATTTGACGTTCCATAGAATGCTGGGAGATCTCCCCATTCCTGGAAGGGACAATCATGAGCTTATTGAGCAGAGGGCTCCTACGAGCCTCAATAAGCTAGAAACTTGTACCTTTAAATAACGTGCACTTTTAAGATCTTAACAGTCACCTTGTTCAGTCGTTTAGAGAATATAGAACAGCCTTTCTCAACCTTTCTACCCTGGAGGAACCCTGCAAATAGCTTTTGGATCTCAAGGAACCCCTGCAAACAATTTTTTGATCTCGATTAACCCCTGCATTTATTTTGCAGGTGGCGTGGTCTTTAAAAGTATGTGTGGCTGTTTATTTCACTACCCCCTATTACACTGCCACTCATTATACTGTCTCCTGACCCCCCAATTTAGTGCTTCTTGTTACAGTACCACCTATTATAGTGAGCTCCATTATACATCCCCACTATGCAGTGGCGTAGCTAAGGAGCTGTAGGCCCCGATGCAAATTTTACAATGGGGCCCCCCAAGCACCCTATACATAACAATTGATACGACGCACCAAAACCTGCCAATGGCAACTACAGTGTCAGAGGTGCAAGAAGGGGATGGGGAGGAGTTTGTTAATGATTACCACTATTCAAAGTATCTATAGAAGTGATTATTATGAGCACAGGACCAATAGAGGGGTAATACTGTAGTTGAGGGAGGGCCCTTCGGGGCCCCTTTGTCCCAAGGGCCCCGATGCGGTCGCAACCTCTGCAACCCCTATTGCTACGCCCCTGCCACGATGGGGGAAAATGCCAAGGAACCCCTGCACAGGGACGGATCTAGGGGGGGGGGGGGCAGACGGGTCTCTTGCCACAGGCGCAGTTTGTTGAATTGTTAAAAAGGCGGCAACATTTGGGTGGGGAATGGCAGTTTAGGTGCCAAAACCTGACCTTTAGGCGCCAAAACCTGACCTTGCCCCAGGCGCAACTTGGTCTAGATCCGTCCCTGCCCCTGCAGAGTACTCAAGGAACCCTGGGGTTCCAGGGAACCCTGGTTGAGAAAGCCTGTGTTAGAACCTCAACATAAAATGAACTTAGTCTTATTAAACAAGACCTAAAAGGATAATAACCTGAATTATTAACTCTTATCATGTCCTAAACATTATTTATTGGTCCATAAACGGATACAGTTGAATGACAGTCTCTTTAACCACCTTAGCGGTATGGACGAGCTCAGCTCGTCCATTACCGCCAGAGGGTGCCGCTCAGGCCCTGCTGGGCCGATTTTGATCAAATTAAAAGCAGCACACGCAGCCGGCACTTTGCCAGCCGCGTGTGCTGCCTGATCGCCGCCGCTCTGCGGCGATCCGCCGTGAGCAGCGGCGAAAGAGAGTCCCCCCAGCTGCCCGAGCCCTGCGCAGCCGGAACAAATAGTTCCGGCCAGCGCTAGAGGCTGGATCGGAGGCGGCTGACGTCCATGACGTCACTCCGCTCGTCGCCATGACGAGGTAAGCGAAACACGGAAGGCCGCTCATTGCGGCCTTCCGTGTTACTTCTGGCCGCCGGAGGCGATCAGAAGAACGCATCCGGAGCGCCCTCTAGTGGGCTTTCATGCAGCCAACTTTCAGTTGGCTGCATGAAATAGTTTTTTTTTTATTAAAAAAATACCCTCCCACAGCTGCCCTGGCGATCTTAATAGAACGCCAGGGTAATTAAACCAGAAATTAGTCTGTAGCAGTACTAATCTAGTTTATTATGTTAGTTCTGTATAATATTTATGTGTATTAGTTCTGTAAATTAGTTCCCTATCCATGAGTCTGGGATACAAAAGTCATATTTTCCCCCTGTTCTGTTTTTAATTTTTTGTTCCATAAGCAGATTTCTTTTAACTATATGTTTTAGCTGTAGGATGGAGATTTGGTCTGCTGTTTTCCAGTTTGCAGATATTAATGAAAGCGCTGTCAAAATAATATGGGCTATTTGAGGTCTAATTTGTTTGGGGAGCTCTTCTAGACGGATCAGTGAATAATGGCGCACAGCGCCTATGCATAAAAATGGTTCCGCATTAAAAAGATACACTTATCGTTATTTATCGTTAGTACTGCATAATAATGGCGCACAGGGAAAAAAGAAGAAAAACGGCACACAGTAACATTATTTATCAATAGCGCCATTCATATGCCAAACAGCAGACGTTATTGCGCACAGTAACGTTATTTATCAATAGCGCCCTACATAAGCCAAACTGCAGACGTTATTTAACTGCAAAACTGTGAATGGATTTAATGTAACATTGTCAAGGTTAGGGTTAGGCACCACCAGGGGGGTGGTTAGGGTTAGGTACCACCAGAGGGGTGTTTAGGGTTAGGCACCATCAGGAGGGTGGTTAGGGTTAGGCACCACCAGGGGGTGGTTAGGGTTAGGCACCACCAGGGGGGTGGTTAGGGTTAGGTACCACCAGAGGGGTGTTTAGGGTTAGGCACCATCAGGAGGGTGGTTAGGGTTAGGCACCATCAGGAGGGTGGTTAGGATTAGGCACCACCAGGGGGGTGGTTAGGGTTAGGCACCACCAGGGGGGTCTTAGGGTTAGGCACCACCAGGGGGGTCTTAGGGTTAGGCACCACCAGCGGGGTGGTTAGGGTTAGGCACCACCAGGGGAGGGTTAGGCACCACCAGGGGGGTCTTAGGGTTAGGGATAGGTACAGAGAGGGTTCTGTGTGTTAACGCTAAATAACAATAAGGCTTTAACGTTAAATAGCGATAAGGCTTTAACGTTAAATAGCGATAAGCGTCAAACGGATTAGCGGCAACACCGTGCGCCATTATTTGCAGGTGCCATTTTCAGATGGACCCCTTCTAGACCCACTAATAATAAAGCTAATTGTGGCGACATTGTCAAATTATAATTGAAGAAGCTATTTATCAAGGCTTCAACCTGTTTCCAGAAAGTAGATATTAATGGGTATTCCCAGAACATATGTACGAGGGTACCTTGCTTGCGCAGATAGACAGTGCCAGCACAGAGGAGATACATCACTTGAAAATGATGCTAACCTTCTTGGGGCTTGATTCACAACGCGGTGCTAACTGTTAGCACGCCTGTGAAAAGCCCCTTAACACGTCTAAAAGAGCTTTTCACGTGCTATCGCGTGCAAAGTTATGCACGCAAAGTACAGAGCGCAGGGCGCTCCGCGCGAAGTGCCCATTAAAGCTTATGGGACTTAGCGCGCACATAGGACTTTGTGCGCGCAAAACTTTGCGCGCTGTACTTAGCGCGCGATCTGATTGAGAAATCCGGCGCTAACCTACTTAGCACCCTGGTTAGCACGTCTTAAGACTTTAGACGTGCTAAGTAGGTTAGTACCGCTTTGTGAATCAAGCCCTTGGGATAGAATACCAACGATATAGAAGTTTGCGAGATTGCTCCCAATGGGGATTACATTTAGATAGCTTTAAAGTTATATTAGTTGCTGCAATTAGTTGTTCTGTTGATATCTGAGTATTAAGGTCATTAGACCAACTGAGGGCATATCGCTTGAGGTGAGACTTAGAGGTTAGGTATAAGGTTTCATACTAAGGCCTCAATTCACTAAGCTTTATCAAACACTTTATCAAACGTTTGATAATTTACCTCATGGGTAAAATCTAATTTTGAATTCACTAAGGTGCTATAGATTTATTGAACGTTTTATCAATAAAACATTCAATAAATATATAACACCTTAGTGAATTCAAAATGAGATTTTACCCATGAGGTAAATTATCAAACGTTTGATAAAGTGTTTGATAAAGCTTAGTGAATTGAGGCCTTAGTAGATATCTCTCCTTTTCTCTGGCCTTTAAAGTTTAGTAGGGTAAGGATTTGGTCAGGTAATTTAGGAATGCTACGTTGTGGGATTTAATCCAATGGAATATTCTGTGGTAATTAAAAAGTTGGGATGGGGGAGCTTAAATTCTTTTTGAATATCTGAAAATCTTTTTATTTTAACTCCATCAAATAAGTCATTCAGAGATATGGATTTATTTATATAACAGGTTTGTAAATTTAGATCTGGAATAAATTGATGTAGAACTGAGAGGGGGAAAATAGGATTATGTTTTAGAGTAGAACCAGGAGGGTGTTTAAAGAAAACATGAACTGAAAATTAAAAGTCAAAATAAGCACACACAAGTCATACTTACCTTCCATGTAGTCTACTCCTCAGTGTCTTTCTCCTGTCCCGCGTCCTGTTTGTTCACTGTGATCAAGGGAATTTTCCGTCCTCCATTTTGAAAATGGCCATTACCCATAACAGCTTTCTGGTCAGCACACAGTTAAACTGTAACATTGCCTACTCGAGCCATAGGGAAACATGGACATCACCTGGTACATCAGTTTTCCTCTCAGCTATAACTGACAGCAACTGATATTTTACTGACAGCAACTCATATATTTCAGATCTGACAAAATATTGTCAGAACTGGAAGGGATTATTGTCAGAAGAAAATGGTGAGCTTCTAAGAGGAACTGATGGCAAGGTAACTATGCAATGTTCATTTGAAGTTACCTCATGTGTTTATTTTAAATATTTTTACTCAGTACAGGTTCTCTTTAAGG
The DNA here is from genome assembly GCF_040937935.1 of Hyperolius riggenbachi. Classification (NCBI taxonomy): domain Eukaryota; kingdom Metazoa; phylum Chordata; class Amphibia; order Anura; family Hyperoliidae; genus Hyperolius; species Hyperolius riggenbachi. The sequence goes on along the minus strand of NC_090657.1, from coordinate 209,461,751 downwards.
AAGTATTCCCATGCAAGAAGTAAGGATCTGATCGTCGGGTATTGAGAGATGGGGGCTTTTGCACCTAAAATCATGCTCATTAGTACTATACGAGGATCTTTAGTTAGAAGAAGTTTCTCCATTTCTGCCCAGGGTTTATGATAGTGGGGGTTCCACCAGTTTTTAATCATATCCAGTGAGGTGGCGTAGTAATCAAAGTCTAAACATGGGAGGCCCATACCTCCCCATTTTTTTTGGTAAAGTCATCACCTTGTAAGAAACTCTTATTTTTTTTCCCTTGCCAGATAAAATGGGATACACATCTTTTTAATTCTGACAGGTAAGATTTGTTCAAGGGTATGTTGACCATTCTGAACACATAAAGAATTTTCGGGAGGATAAACATTTTGAAAGCGGCCACTCGTCCAGACAAAGACAACCATTTTTTTTTTACATATTGGCGCATTCTTTGTTGATAGAAGTGAGCAAGGGTACATAATTACAAAGAAACTATTTTTCAGTGGAGTTAGGTACTTTAATTCCTAAATATGGGACCTAGGATTCTGCCCACAGAAAAGGGAATTTGTCTGGTATATTGGCTTTTACAGAGGGGGATATATTAAACGCTAGAAGAATAGACTTATGTTTATTTAGTTTATACAATGAAGCTTCAGAAAATAATTTTAATTCTATCATTACGTGTTCCAGAGAATTGGTTGGTTCAGTCAGTATCAATGCAACATCATCTGCAAACATGTTTATACCATGTTGCCAATTTTAACCCCTTTTATATTATTATTGAAACAAATTTTTTGAGCTAACGTCTCCATTAATAGCACAAAATATAATCGGCGATAGGGGACACTCTTGTCGGGTTCCATTTGAGATACTGAAGGATTTTGAGATAAAGCCTGCCGCATTGACTCTGGCCGACGGTACTGTATATAAGGCTAGAATTGCTGTTACTATAGGACCTGAAAGGCCAAACTTAAGAAGTGTGCTTCTCAGGAATTGCCAGTGAACTCTGTTGAATGCCTTTTCCGCATCCAGTGTAAGAAGCACTGAAGGCATTTGACAGAGCTCTACATGTCTGAGTATACCCAACATGCGTCTGGTACCATCATTGACCTGTCGTCCTTTGGTGAAACCTACTTGGTCATTTGCTAATAAGTTTGGTGGTATCAGCATCAGGCGATTTGCCAACATTTTGCGTATAATTTGAGGTCCGTGTTTAATAGTGAAATAGGACAGAAATTTGCTGGAGAGTAGTAGTTCCCCCCCCCCCCCCAGTCGCAGTGGCTGCTCCCCGGTAGTTACGCCACATGCATTAAACTGATGGATTACCTGATTCTGAGCCTGGAGGCCATACTGTGAAATATCCCAAATGTGGATGGAACCACTGGTGTCACCGGACACAAGGATCTTGTTATTCTCATCACTCGCTATTCCAAATACCGACTCATCCTCCTTACCAGGAGCGTAGAAGGATCCTGCAGGAAAAAAGTCATCAGCAGACAAGAAGGGCTAATCACAGCATTTGTTCCCATACATACACACACAGATGTTTGCCCAAGAGTCCCAAACAATTGATTCCTCTCTGACCAAAACTGATTTGGAGAGGAATTCCATCCATTCACTGCAGAACAATTTTCAATAGATTGCAGCAGGAAACCATTCAATGCAGTGCAATGCTCGGGTTGCCGATGGGCCGCTCCTGGCCTGCCTAAGATGGACCAGAATATTCATCTGGTCCGATCAATACTTCTGATCAATTTTAGGCCAAAATCGATCGACTATTTTTGTGGCATTGATTCCCATCAAATTCAATCACAGTGATCGAATCTTCTGAGATTCAAACGGGACAATCAATCTGTATATGGCCTGCTATAGTTTAATGCTTCTTGGCTGATCAGATCATTTTGATTGACTCTACCAGAGATCTATTACTCCCAACAAACCTAATCAATCAATGTCTGATTGATTCTAGACAGTTTTCGCAGGGTGATTAAGCATGGTGGTACATTTTCCTGGACAGGGTGGGTGAAGGAACAAAAAGTATCATTATCCTCATATCGTGGTACTGCATTGAAGCAAACCTGAAGCAGAAAAAACATAAGATATAATGAATTGTATGTGCAGTACGAATAATGAATAGGACATCAGTAGCAAAGAATACAGTTTCATATTTTTATTTTCAGTTATATAGCTTTTTTTTATTACATAAATCCAAAAATATGTAAATAAGTGATTTTGCGCCCACTGGATCTAAAATCAATACGATTGGCTGCAACAAGTGATAATAGGGTTACTCACACCCCCACTGTTCAAGTAAAAAATATCTCAGAAAACACTTATGCGCCTATATGTACCATCACATATACATTCTTTTATTCAAAATCATAAATACAAAGGCATGAATCCCCTATAAAACCAGATAAAATTACCTATAAATGCAAAAAACACTAACCAACTTTCTCAGTGCCACCGCCCTATGGCACACCGCCTGGCACACACCACAACAGGTACCTATAGCTTGATTCGCTGAGTAAAATTCGTTTCCTAGCATATAATTGCACTACTTCCTATGACACCTTTCTACTCCCATATAGGCGCATAAGTGTTTTCTGAGATTTTTTTTTATTACATTGCATCATTCCGTCACATTTGCAGTTTTAAAACCATGCTCTGTCTTTGAAGCTATAAAACAAAGCAGAAATAATGACCTTTTGAACTTTCCTGCTGTAAAACCTTATCTCAAGCTGTCTCTCACTCTTGTCTAAGTGCTTCAGAAAACAGGACTGTATTTGACCCAATTTGGGTTGAATAGCTCAGAGAAGCTCTTTTGCACAGATAAGAACTGAAGTTTTTTTAAACTCTTTCTGTACTGGGGAACAATATGAGACTCTTGTCATTGCTATTAATGTTCTATTTCTTAGCTGTTCTTCACATATAATTCAATTCATCATCTCATAAGTTTGGCAGCCTCCGTATTCCTCTCACTTCTGGTTTCCATTAACATCTCATTGATGATCTCTAGTTCCGGAAAATGGGAATAGAACTCCACCTAGTGGAGCAGCTGAAAAAGTGATGGAAACTTAAAGGCCAAGAGCTTTAAAGCAGTAGGATCAGCCACACTATGCCAGGGGAAAAAAACCCACATATATAAGTAGATAAATACTTGAGCTACTTACATAACACATGTATTATACTGTCCACGTTTTGATTTCAGTGAATTTTATATAGTAAATGAAGAGAATTCTGTTCCTGGTGGGGGCCATGTCTTTTGCCCACAGTTTGGACTAAAACCTGATGTCATTTCTGCCCTTTATTTTTTTTTTCTTTTCTCCTCCAAACGCTGAGTCACCACAGCCTTGCGTGTAAACACAAGTGAGCAGGGGATTGTGTTTCAGATAAGCAGCTAGGCAGGGAAAGAAATGGAAAAGGAGGAATATATTCTTGATAAAAAGACCCCCAGCATGCAACTGTTTGACACTGACTACTAAAGGACCAGTGCTCCTTAAAGGGGAACTTCAGCCTAAACAAACATACTGTCATTAAGTTACATTAGTTAGGTCAATTAGAATAGATAGGTAATATAATCTCTTACCCACCCTGTTTTAAAAGAACATGCAAATGTTTGTGATTCATGGGGGCTGCCATCTTTGTCATGGGGGCAGCCATCTTTTTGGTTGAAAGGAGGTGACAGGAAGCAGGAGACACAGTTCCAACTGTCCTGTGTCCTGATCACCCCTCCCAGCTGCACACGCTAGGCTTCAAATGTCAAATTCAAAATGTAAAAAAAAAAAAAAAAGGCACCAAAACAGCAGAGCGAGAACAACAACATCAGAAATCCCATTATGCTTTGCACAGCATCAGGGGGAAAATGCCCGGGCAGTTTTCTTCTGTGCAGCTAAAAATGAGGCTTGTATAAGAGAAACAAAGTTCTGATGCTGTGACACTGTTAAAGAAACACCAAGCCTTTTCAGTGCTGCTGAGTCGATTTTTAGTTTGGAGGTTCACTTTAAGTATGTGATAACTCCAACAGCAGAAAGAGTTTTGAAAGTTTTGAATGAAGGATTAGCATCTTTATCACTTAATACACTCAGGCCCTTGCTAATTGCTATACTGTGCCAGGCCCAGCACATTCAGTGTCTACCTTTTCACTGCACCACCTGACCTGTGTGACTGCTGCACTGCACATTGTATTCTAATACCAGTCACTGCATACCTTTCACTGCACCTGTGTGACTGCACATTGCATTATACCACCAGCAGTCATTGCATACCTTTCACTGCATCTGTGTGACAGCACACTGTTTTATATACCAGTCAGTGCATACCTTTTCACTGCACCTGTGTGACTGCACATTGCATTATACCACCAGCAGTCACTGCATACCTTTCACTGCATCTGTGTGACTGCACATTGTATTATACCAGCAGTCAGTGTATACCTTTCACTGCATCTGTGTGACTGCACATTGTATTATACCAGCAGTCAGTGTATACCTTTCACTGCATCTGTGTGACTGCACATTGTATTATACCAGCAGTCAGTACCTTTAACTGCATCTCTGTGACTGCACATTGTATTATACCAGTCAGTGCATACCTTTCACTTGAATGGATGGCAGACTTGCCCTCCATAACAGATTCTCATTTTAGGATTTCAAGTGTATTCGTCTCATCATTATACAGCAGTCAGCGCATACCCTTCACTGCATCTGTGTGACTGCACATTGTATTATACAAGCAGTCAGTGTATACGGTACTTTTCCGTTAGCATCCACTAGGTGGCGTTAATTACTATTCCCCCTCCAGGCCTCCATGGATAGTAGGGAAAGATGTAATTCTGGTGGAGTTTTATCGCCACCTAGTGGATGCGCCCGGCTAACGGAAAAGTACCGTGTATACTTTTCACTGCATTTGTGTGACTGCACATTGTATTATACCAGCAGTCAGTACCTTTCACTGCATCTGTGTGACTGCACATTGTGGAAGATACCAGGCCGCAATTATTTCTCAAAAAAAGGCGATACCCAAACTGTACCGTGATGTTGAAAGGCAAGTGGTGTCATCTCTGGCACACAGCGTTGGGTCAAGGGTCCATCTGACCACGGATGCCTGGTCTGCAAAGCACGGTCAGGCCTGCCCGAAGACTAAGTCAGTCCGCACACACAGCATCTCTGCCTGCATGCTGTGTGACTGCCTGCCCCAAGACTAAGTCGGTCCCCACACAGCATCTCTGCCTGCGGGCCGCTTGACTTCTCTCGCCACCACCAACAGGGTCCAGGACTCCAGGTGGTGGCTAGCAGCGGCCACTAACAAAAAGAATAATAATTTTTCTGGTGCGTGTACATGCCTGCCTAATTTTTCTGGCTGCACTGCGGCTGCAACAACAAAACAAAAGGCATGTACATGTGTCAATTCCCCTTCGTGATCATTACCTTGCCGTGGTGAAGGGGCTTGCGTATCACAATGAAGCAATGACCTATATGAGTGTGTTGGGGGGCACACCTGACCCAAGATAGTCAGGTAGTTGCTTCTTTGTGGACAGACGAAATGCGATCAGCTGGGCAGTCACTATTGTTCTGTCATTGAGCTACCTCAGCCCGGCGACCATATGGGCTTGAAAACCGCCAAGTTTGCCTGCCCATTGAAGTGTATTGCGGTTCGCCGAGTTCGCCGCTTCGTGAACTTTTGCGGAAGTTTGTGTTTGCGAACCCAAAATCGGAGGTTCGAGCCATCTCTAGGCTTTAGTTGTAGTAAAAATGAAAGTGGAGACAACCTCAATTCACTAAGCTTATCTCCTGTCTTTAATAACTCTTCTGAGCTGTTTCTACAGTTATCACTATGGTGATAATGGTGATAACTGTAGAAACAGCTCAGAAGTTATTAAAGACACGAGATAAGCTAAATGAATTGAGGCCGACCCTTATAACTATCTCCGAGTAGGCTTAGTTGTATTGTAGCCAAGAGTCAGGTAAAGAGAAGTTATGTTGGAGGTCTGACATTCTGTTTCTATTTTTTTGCTCCAGAGAGATATTGCTGTGGACCAAAGACAAGAGAACTGGCAAGGAGATTTGGTTTGCCGAAAAATATATTTGTGGTTGAGCCCTTTTAGGTAATTTGTTGAGGTCTATTAATAATAGAGATAATTTGGGGGACATTTTTAAATTCGTAAATAGAGTCTTTTTAATCAGAATTTCAATTTGTACCCACAAACATTTCATTAATGGGCATTCCCAAACCATATGGATAAAGGTGCCTACATCGGAAGAGCAGTGCCAACATAAAGTGGAAGTGCCAGGAGTAAATGATGCAATTTTCCTTGGGGTATAGTGCCACTTAAATGATAAAATATTTACGCACGGAAGCTTTAGCCAATCAGAATCTGGGATCAGGTTCTGATTGGCTAAAGAACCTGGGACCTGGGTTGCGTCAATGCTTTATCATTTTTTGAATACCTAAGTCATAATATTATTGTTTATAAATTCCTTTATTACATTATCTTGTGGGAACGTAGGTTTGCAATGTTTACACATTCTGATTAGGTCATTTCTGACACAGTGAATTAAAAATGGACGTCACCAGCCATCTTGTCTGCTGGTTGAATTTTTTGCCCCAGACATTAAGACTAAACAATGTCATTCATGACGCATATCTGATAATGTCCCTATCTGCTAATTATGTGTCTGTTCTTTCCCAGAAATAAGATTGGTCAGGTTGACACTGTAACCAGACCTGTGAGAGTCTTCAGCAATTAAGGCTTATTGAAACATACAGGGCTTCTAATATACTTATTTAAATATAAAGCTTATTATATAATTCTTCTTAAAACAATTAATCATATAAGATATAACTGCACATTAAAATGTAATAATATAAAATCATGTTCTATATATTTGCCTTTCTTATGAATAAATATAATAACTTCAACCGGCAGATGTCAGCATTTCATCATGTTTAACTATTTGGGAAAACCCCTTGTTTTATATTTTTATAAGGCCTGTTCCCAAAACATCATGTGTTATCAGCTATGACTGTTCAGCTAGCTTAGACGTCCTTCAAGCAAGAAGAACATAAATATATATATATATATATATATATATATATATATATATATATATATATATATATATATATATATATATATATATATATATATAGTACGCTTATCTTGACCTTGACATTTGAAAGATGCTTTGTATCATAAACAAAGAATGTTGTGGCTTCTAAATTAAAATAATCCAATTATTAGTTTCAGTGCATGGAATATGCTGAGATGTCACAGAGCAATATTTTAAAAAAGCACTCTAACTTTACAGTTTACAATGAAATTTTGCATAGAACATTAAAACTACATATGACAGCTACAAAACTACATATGACAGCTTTTCCTGCATAAATAAAACCGCTAGAAATCTGACATCCCCCCTTGCAGGAAAATGATGGCAGATGATTAGCGATTTCCATTTGTTGTTATATTTCTCCGAAAGGAAAAAAAAATCTATAATCAAAATTAAAAGTAATGCAATCTTTCATTCATGCAAAACCTTGCTCATTAAGTAGCATTGTCGGCTGTGTTGCCAGCCTGACAATAGACTCAATAGTAAGATTAATATCTTCTCCAATAAACATATTTTGCTGGTCTAGATATGGCTATAGTCTTTGTATATGACATATGTATTGGTTCGCCTTGAATTTGTACTTTCTATCACTGTGGTAGCTTGTGTAGATATGTAGGAAAATTCTAGGCAATAGTCATTACCCATTTCAAGTCATGTGGTAAAACTTAAAGTTCAAAATGTATAAACAAGAATTATACTGTTCATGTGGCTCCTAGGTTCTTTTATAGCACAATGCATTCAAAGATTTATTGTTAGATTACAACAGGTTAATTAGTTAATTGGTTAGTATTATGTATTAATACAGTTAATTACACCTTTCTTATACCTTAAGGTTTTTTTCACAAATGGTATGCAGCAGAACAAAGTATGTGTAGTTTGCCAGCAGAATCCCATAAAATAATGTCATCTTTCTATTTAAATATAAATATATTAAAAATGTAAGCATTAAAAAGTTCTTTAGCAATTCAAATTGCAAGCTAGCTAGTTGCAGTAGCTGTTTTCAAAAATATTCTCAATAAAACATATATATTAACATCTCATTGTTGAAGTTGCTTCTCTACTTCATGTTTCCAATATTTTGCAGTAATTCTCTCTCTTGAATTGATTAGGATCTTTATCACTGATTTAAAAGTCACTTGCAACTTATGTTTTAGCCTGTCAGCATTCTTGTGTAAATCTTTGCATGTTTACTTTCACAAAAAGTGAAATGTGCTAGATTATCTTGTAGATTAAGTTTTGCTATATTGTTGTTTTCTTGTTAAGCACAGTCTCTTCTCACGGCAATATTTAATGTAGTTACACGCTTGATCCTGGATATGTCATGTGTAGATCTTCTCTCTGATTGAAGTAGTAGTCCTCACTAATCATTCATTAGTATTGGAATCAGTAGTCATTCAGAATTTTCTTTTCTGGAAACTTCTTTAACAGGTATCATATGTTTCATATAACTTTCAGTCAAGTATCTGTAATTCTTGTATACGACATGCAGTTCTCACGATAGCGTGATAGGATCCCCCCTTGTGCCACTTTACAACAATCTAGTATCAGTCCAGTGTTTTACTAGCAGTTTAATCTGCCACCTGAACGCATTATTGGCAGTTCAGGCTGTTTAGAACATTTCATCTGTAATATTATTAAATAGTCCCGCATTTAACTCTATATTTTCTGAGTTGACTATGGCTAGTCATCTTGCATCTTTAAGTCTAGTGTATACGACAGTCTTTGCATATCATACAAAATTAATTCTACACTTGGTGCCGCTCTTGGTCATAAATATGTATACCTTTATTGAGAAACCATAGAAAAAATCACAACACCTGCCTTAAAAACACTTAAAATGAATGCGGAGCGCTCCAAACCTCATACCATGCCACACAGCACACTTTCATTCATCCCTTCCGCCCTGGTACCGGTACCAATCCATTAGTATCTTCAGGGTGTTGAGGAAAAATGGCTGCTGTTTTTATGCATGCATATATATATATCACAAGCCGCTTACGGGTGGTAAGATTATGTGGCTCTGGGGCGTGGCTTGCGCATGGAAGAGTGAGGAAGCAGCCTAGCGAGGCTCCTGATTCCCTACGGTTTAAAAGCTAACTAAAGCGTGAATTCCGACTGCTTTTACCCACATGGGCTCTTCTAAGAAGAAGAGGAACAAGAAAACCCCCTCTCACAGAAGTTCTGCTCATATCTTACGATTCCTCAGGCCTCTAGAGCGGAGACTAGCAGAAGCCGAAGAAAGCAACATGGCGTCGCCGCGAGGTCAGCCGAGCGCGCCATCGGCTCCACAGAGACACTCCAACTCACCCAGAGGTTCCCCAAAGTCCACCCAGGGAGAAGTGCAGACACCCGAAAACCAGGGTATGATCCCAGCAAGACATGGATCTCTGACGCCGGAGCACGGCGAGATAGAGATGGGGACGGCTGCCGCTGCGTCGCCGCGCACACTTCAGGCTCGGGCCTCCCCGGGCTCATCTTTCCGGCAAGCAGCCTCTCCTGGTCAATCACCAAGATCAGCTCCGGACATCCGCCATCAGACCTCAGGGATAACTTCCCCCATCACATCAGAAGGAGCCGAATCCTACCTAGAGGTAGATCTCCATGATTATGTGAGATCCCTCCCGACAAAGCAGGACTTTGAGAGACTTATTATACGCATGGAGGCAGCATATAAGAGAGAAATGACTGACTTCAGACAAGAGGTAAGCCACATAGTTTCGAGGGTAGAAACGGTGGAGAAACGGCAGGACACTCTTGAGGAAAGGCTAGATAAACAACAAGAATCCATTGATGATAACTCACACCACATCTCATCCATCTATCTTAAGATGGATGACATGGAAAATAGGCACAGACGCAACAACATTAGGGTACGAGGCCTTCCTGAAGCCACAAGGCCCCCAGACATCATGGCAACTCTAGAAGGCCTATTCAAACAGATTTTGGGAGCACCCCCTGATCACAAAATTGAAATAGACAGGGCCCATAGAGCCCTGGGCCCGCCTAAAACAGACCCCTCCAAGCCTAGAGATATTATCTGCCGGGTACACTTTTATAAAGAGAAAGAGGCCATTATGAAAGCAGCCCGGTCGCAAGGAGACATTGATTTTGATGGCGCTAAAATTCAACTCCTAGCTGATCTCTCCAGCCTCACCCTCCAGCTCAGGAAAGCAATTCGTCCTCTACTCGAGGAGCTACGCAATAAAGATATACAGTACAGATGGGGTTATCCATTCTCCCTAAATGTCCAGCACGAGGGCAAATCCTTCACATTCCGCTCTCCAGAAGATCTGCCTAAAATACGATCATTGTTTGACCTGCCTTACATCAAAATCACCGACTGGCCGTTGTTTCAACCACCTGCCTCCCGTCCCTCGAGAGTCCGCTGGGAACCAGTAAACAGACGAAACGACAATAGAAGGGCACGACAAGATGCAACATAGGCTATAGGGCTAAGATCTTTGGAAATCTTTGTTTATGGTTTTACATACAACCTTTACTTTCTACACGTTTATCTCATACGGAATGATCTCCTGGGAGTGCCCTTATACATGGGGCTATTTACGTATTCGTTTCTTTAATTGCAAGACTGCTCATCCCCCCATATCATCCTTCAGCGCAAGATTGCACACCATCTCGATCCCTGAAGCGCAAGATTGCACATCAGTAATTCTTCCGTTGTTTACGATAAACCCTATACTACCCATAAGCGCCTGATAGTAACACTAATATGGAGATTTATTCACCTCCCACTCCTCCAAATTATATCATCATTACCTGCCAGACTATAGGACAAGGAATGGTATACTATAACACTAACTCGGGACTGCCTAAATAACATACTTGTCATAAGCTGAATCCTTTCCAATAGTTAAATGTGACAGAGGCTCGGCCTAATCTCACACAGGCATTACCTAGTATATTAATGACCCCCCCCCCTCTTCTTAAAATAATACTATGGGACTTAAGGATCTTTAAAATTCTATACCTGATAGAGGGTTGAGAACTGTATATATGGGTTGCAATGTTTCTATTCTGAACGAGGTCTTGCAGTTTGGTTATATGTTATATGTTATATGTTATAAGATAAGTATACCTATACAATAGAGAATATACGAGTAATAACCATATAATGATACGGGTCTGAACCAAAGATTCACAAACATACGCACGTAGGGACAGACCACATCCCATGCGTCTCCACCCCTCATTGATCAGAGCCACATTGCAGAGCGAAAATTGTTTCGCTCCCTTAGTGGCAGAACATATGGCTGATCACCGACTAGGAGAAAGGTGGATAGGTACGTTGATACCAGGTTTCTCATTGTTTATATGTTTTATGTTTTTTGTTTTCTTCTTATCCCCCCCAAGTCCCTTGCCTACAATACAAATGACTGTCCTACCTCACAGAACCACTAATCTGGGATATGCAGCTACCTTCTCGATACATGTGAGATGGCTGACCTCATAATAACATCCTACAATGCTAATGGTTTGAATGTCCCCCAGAAAAGATCTCAGATCCTCTACCACTTCCATAAGCAGAGGGCCTCTGTCTTGGCTCTGCAGGAAACTCATTTCCGCACAGATTCTATTCCTCATATGAAATCGAGGTGGTTCAATAGATGGTTCCACAGCTCCAACCCAGATGGTAAATCAAAGGGTGTATCCATTGGGTTACATAAAAACCTAAATGCTTCCTTCATAGATGATCTTAAAGATACACATGGTAGATTCCTATTCATTAACCTACAAATAGGCCCAAAGATCTATACAATTGGAAATATTTATCTACCTAATCAAAATCAGACTCAGGCCTTATCATCCTATCTTAATAAATTACTTAACTTTGCTAAAGGGCACATCATACTATGCGGAGATTTTAACTTTTGTATGGTGCCGCTTAAGGACTCATCCTCAGGTAAAACCTCGGTCCCTCTGGCTTCTCTCTCACGTATCCGTCTTAAACTCCAGTCAGCATCTCTAGTAGATTCATGGAGGGTAATGAACCCCACCGAATCCAACTACACATTCTACTCCCACCTCCACAAATCCCATAGCCGGATAGACTACATATTCTTATCCCAACCATTACTGGACAGGGGACTGAAAGCAGCAATAGGCAACAGACTTTGGTCTGACCATGCCCCAGTCACCTGCTCCCTATCATTAGACAACTCCCCACGCACAAACATATCCTGGAGACTAAACGATAACTTACTTAAAGATCCCTCCTGCTTCCAAGAGCTTAAACAAACTATAGATAATTTTATGAAAGACCATGCACAGGATGAAACGCCCCCTCCCATTAAATGGGAAACCCTCAAATGTGTGTTGCGAGGTGTTCTTATATCTCATGGGACTAGGCTGAAAAAAGAAAGAGGGATGCAAATGTCTCAATTATTAACTAAAATCTCTGAACTAGAGAATACCCTCAAACAAAATGCTACCACAGAAATAGAATTGGAACTCTCCAATACACGACACAAATTACTATCCATCCTAGATGAGAAGTCTCTTTCCGACAGAATAAGACTTAGAGGGGTCATTTATGAAAAAGGAGGAAAATGTGGCAGATTACTGGCTAGATATTTAAATCCTAGACTCCCCACAACTTCTATTCCCTCAATTTCCAAACATGACGGCTCTAAAGTATTCAGAACATCAGAAATAGCCGAGGCTTTTAGATCTTATTATCAATCTCTATATAACATAAAAGGAAAATATGATGATATGTCGACTCCTACACTAAGAAATAAGATTAAAGAATATCTAGAAAAGAACAGAATTCCTCAAATACACCAAGCAACAATGGAAGAATTAGACCAAGAATTCTCCCCCCATGAGCTTTTGTCTAGCATAAAAGCCACTAAATCAGGAAAGAGTCCAGGCCCTGACGGCTTCACAGGGTCGTTTTATAAGAAATTAGGCTCTTGTCTGGCTCCGGTAATGCTCCCTGCATTTAATTCTATATCTCCTACCTCCTTTTTCACTCCCCAGGCACTTATAGCACATATCACTGTAATCCCAAAACCTGATAAAGATCATACACTTTGTGCCAACTATCGTCCAATTTCCCTCATCAATTTAGACCTAAAACTCTATTCTAAGATGCTGGCTGAGAGATTGAAACCGCTTCTACCGGAAATAATACACAATGACCAATCCGGGTTTGTGATCAAGAGAGAGGCCAGGGATAATACCCTCAAAACAGTATCAATCATTCATAAAGCAAAAAGACTAAATTACCCCCTGTGTATCATGTCAGTGGACGCGGAGAAGGCATTCGACAGGGTTCATTGGTTATTTTTAGAGGAAGCCTTAATTCAACTGGGCCTGGGACCTAATTTTATTTCTAAAGTAATGGCTCTCTACAATAGACCTTCCGCCCGGGTCAAGGTTAATGGGACCCTGTCGGATGCCTTCCCCGTTCGCAACGGTACTAGACAGGGCTGTCCCCTGTCCCCATTATTATATGTTATCTGCATGGAACATCTGGCAGTAGCACTCCGTAACAACCACTCCATTCAAGGATTTCAATGGAAAGACTCCCATTCCAAAGTAGCCCTCTTTGCGGATGATCTCCTACTCTATATCTCTAATCCACGTATCGCCTTCCCCAATATCATGCAAGAACTAAAGGAATATGGCCATATGAGTAACTTTAGGATTAACTTATCCAAGACAGAGATTCTCAACATTTCTATCCCAGAGGAAGTGGTACAGGAACTCGCGGCTTCATTCCAATTCCGTTGGCAGAAGGACAAAATAAAATATCTAGGGGTATACATACCCAACAACCTATCAGATCTCTTTAAACTAAACTTCCCACCCCTGGTTTCAAAAATACTGAATGATCTAGCCAGATGGAGTACTTTATTTCTCTCGTGGTCTAGCAGAATATGTGTGGTCAAGATGGACATTATGCCTAAACTACTATATGTGATGCAGGCCCTGCCTATACACCTTCCCAATCTTTTCCTCAAAAAAATACACACGTCTTTCTTACAATTTATTTGGAACAAAAAGTCTCACAGAATTAACCATAAATTATTAAGCAGACCTAAAGTGGGAGGTGGTATGAGCCTACCTGACATTCACACATATTACCAGGCAGTCCTCCTTACGAGAGTCTTAGACTGGTTTCAGAGCAGGCTGAACAAGCAATGGGTTGTATTGGACTCCCTGTTCTCTGACCTAGACCCTAGAGCACTATTATGGATGCCTGGCCCCTCCAGACCTAAAGACCATTTGATGTCCATTAACACTCAGGTTGTCCTGAGGGGATGGGACAAAGCCTGGAAAAAATACAATCTCTCCTCAATACCGGGACCCCTCTCATCACTTCTTGACAATCCAGAATACGGGGTGGGTATGAGGGCACAAAGTATATTGGGCTGGGATAGAGACTTCTGGCCACAGGTTAGACACATAACCGGCCCTAGAACCATCAAAGACAGATCTGAACTGGGCAACCCTGAAACAAAACCAGACATTAATTGGCTCCTTTGGAGACAGACTAGATCCTTTTATTACGCTCTCAAACCAAATTCCAATATACACAGAAGACTTACTCCCTTTGAATCCCTATGCTCCTCATCGATATCCACAGACCATAAAATATCTATACTGTACTCTGATATGGCATCTTTCTTGAGCACACCTCAACTTCTGAATATCACTAATAAGTGGGACCTGGATATAGGACATGCTCTAGAGAGTGACCAATGGGAAACAATCTTCTCCCTATTACATAAATCCACAATCTCTGCTTCCTTTCAGGAGCGAAATTACAGGCTTTTTGCTAGATGGTATAGATGTCCTTTACAGACATCAAAATATAATTCTGCCGAATCAGATGCCTGTTGGAGATGCCTCCACCAGGTTGGATCATACATGCATATTTGGTGGCATTGCCCATTGATTAAGCCATTCTGGAAAATGATTTTTGATATCAATGAGTCCCTGTACTTGGAACAGCTCCCACTTCTCCCGGAAATTGCTCTTCTTAACCTTATCCCAGGGAAGATATCCCAAGCTAAGAAAAACTTAACAAGCACACTATTAATGGTGGCCAAGTTACTAATAGCTCGAAATTGGAGGAGCACCAATATTCCTACACCCATTCAAGTGTTTAAAGAACTCAATGATATCTGCAGACTCGATGACCTATTCTACAGTGCATATGATAGGAATGAGGCTTTCGTGAGGAAGTGGGCAGTCTGGTTTGAATATAGGGACTCAGAAGCAGCTAAGGGTCTCATCTCATAGTATCCAAAATCACTATTAGTGGTCTCGTATCTCAAGTATGACACATAAGTCAAGTCTATGAGCTTTCCTCCTTTACGCTGTTGCAAGGGGCTAGATACTGTCTGTTGACAGTGTGTGTTGTTTTTATCTCTTTTCACTGTTCTTCTCTTTCTTTCTCTTCTCTTTTCTTCCTTTGTCTTCTTTTCTCCTCTTTTCACAATATGACAGTTAGAAGTAACTAAACATGGTGTTAAATTCACAGCTCTCTTTCTAAAAGGTTTTTGGACAGTACTACTCTTTGGCTAACCTTGTTTAAAGATAGTATTAAGTTGAACTGTGTTTATCAAAACTTCTTGTCCTTTCCATACTGTTGTACGCATGACTACAAAGTACACTTTATCTGACGGCTGTATCGACATGTCATATTCTGTATCTTTTGATTTTTATACTTCAATAAAATGTTTTATTACAAAAAAAAAAAGATTATGTGGCTCTAATACGGTGTCCTGTTGAAGCTGGAAGTACCTTGTGCAGTCGGAATATTGCAGCGGCTTGTGATATATATATATGCATGCATAAAAACAGCAGCCATTTTTCCTCAACACCCTGAAGATACTAATGGATTGGTACCGGTACCAGGGCGGAAGGGATGAATGAAAGTGTGCTGTGTGGCATGGTATGAGGTTTGGAGCGCTCCGCATTCATTTTAAGTGTTTTTAAGGCAGGTGTTGTGATTTTTTCTATGGTTTCTCAATAAAGGTATACATATTTATGACCAAGAGCGGCACCAAGTGTAGAATTAATTTTGTATTGCAATTGTTGGTAACTGGCAGCTGCTCCTGCTATGTGAATACATACAGTTTTGGTCCTATCCAATTGGTGAGTGAGACAGACAGGTGATATTAATTTTGTAGTCTTTGCATATCATGACATTTGAAGGCATTTCACTCTCTTAGTCTCTTCAATACATTTCTTGTACATATACGGATTAGGTATTAATTGCTCCTTAAAGAGAAACTCCAACCTAGAATTGAACTTTATCCCAATCAGTAGCTGATACCCCCTTTTACATGAGAAATATAATGATTTTCACAAACAGACCATCAGGGGGCGCTGTATGACTGATTTTGTGCTGAAACCCCTCCCACAAGAAGCTCTGAGTACCGCGGTACTCTGGGCAAACTGCCACAATGTAACAATGTTCACAGACAGGAAATGGCTGTAACAGCCAGAACAGCTAGAAACAGCTACATAACTTGCCCACAGTAACAATGTCACCATCTAATACATGTCAGAATGTGAAACTGGGAGAGGAAAGATTTTACAATGAGCAAACTCTGACTAAATCATTTATACATAATTATGGTAAAAAATGAAGTACTTTTTTACTACATTATTTTCACTGGAGTTCCTCTTTAAGTCATGTAGTGGGTGTTCCTCTAGTTATGGTGTATCCTCCTTTTCCACCATCACGCAATGCTAGAACCAGTCATAGGGCAATTTTATTTGTACCAGGATGCTTTCTTGAAACTTGAAAAGGATGAGTAACAACGGTCATCTCAAGTTGTATTATCAAACAGATCTTTGTATTGTTCTCCTTATCAGTCGGGTTGCAATTTAGTACAGTTGCCATTCACTATGCAGAGCTATGTGCAGATTTACGATAGTCCCTTGCTGAATATATCTTTTCATCATTTAGGATATTTTTATCCCTCCCGGGATGCAATTAAATGTTAGACTGTCCTTTTTTCTTGTGAATTGAATTTTCTCTTTTAATTGTCCATGTATTTCATATTTGAACGTTTCTAAAGAATATTTTATTTAACTTCATGTGAGCAGTACAGTAGTGTAGGGGTTAGTGCTCTCACCTTGCAGCGCTGGGTCTGAAAGGAGTCTGTATGTGCTCTCTGTGTCCGCGTTGGTTTCCTCTGGGCACTTTGGTTTCCAACTCTAATAGCAGGGCTGTGGAGTCGGTCCAAAAATCCACCGACTCCGACTCCTCAGTTTAGGATTCCACCGACTCCGACTCCACGACTCCGACTCCTCTAATTTGCATATTACAATTTTGTTGATTAAAAGTATGTAACATGAAATTCGTCTCTTAACTGCCAACGCTTAGGAATTTTACAAGACAACTGAAGTGAGAAGGATATGTAGACTACTATATTTATTCCCTTTAGACTAAAACTAGTCCTTGGTAAGAGTACTTGTAAAAGGTACAGACCGGTACAAAGAACATCTATCAGGCCCTAGGCAATGTAAGTGTGGGTACATGTAAGAATGATGTGCAGGTACTCTGCAGGGGAATGAGGAGATTGTAAACAGATAACACCTCTGTGTTCAATGTGCACAGCATTCTTTCTCAGTGGATTCCCTGCAGCTCTGTGGGGAGTGCATATGTAGAGTATAGTACTAATGTGTAACAAAGTGAACCTGAGACAGATGAAATTAAAGTTTTATACATACCTGGGGCTTCCTCCAGCCGCCTTCAGGATAATCAGTCCCTCGTTGTCCTCCTCCACCACCTGGATCTTCTGCTATGAGTCCAGGTACTTGAGCCAGTCAGGCGTAGTGCGCATGCACACACTCCGCCGCCAGGAGCATACTACACCTGTGCAGCACTATTGCGCAGGTGCAGAATGTTCCTGGCTGTGGGAGCGGCATGCGGCCGGACAGCGCTGACTGGCTGAATTACCAGGACTCATAGCAGAAGATCCGGGTGGTGGAGGACAGTGAGGGACTGATTAGCCTGAAGGGGGCTGGAGGAAGCCCCAGGTATGTATAAAACTTTACTTTTTTATCCGTCTCAGTTACCCTTTAATTTGTAGTCACCAAACCAAATTTTAATAACATATCAAATTATTTGATTTAATCAACAAAGGGAGTGCATACATTTGCATAAATCAGCATCAATGCAGAATTATTTCCATCTCGTTGACCATCTCTATTAGTGACATGGCTACACATCAGGCTTTATTCTTACAGCATAGACGTTATTTAGTATATAAAAGAGATTCCTGTGTATACATCATATATACAGTCACAATCAGATCTGTATATCTGACCTTAAAAATACGGGGACTGCTTTATTGAAGCAGCACAAGTAACTCATTTTGATTGGTTTATTTCATTTTTGTGGACTAAGCACAGCTATTACTGTATATATACTGTATATATACATTATTTTTAATGACTATTATCTGAGAAATAGAACATTTTATCATATTTCCTATTTTAATTACAGTTACAAATTCATTAGGAGTCTGAGTCGGTGCATTTTTTCCCGACTCCGACTCCAGGCACCCAAAATTGCCCGACTCCACGACTCCGACTCCAAGACTCCGACTCCACAGCCCTGTCTAATAGTACTGGAATGGCTAGGTTAGGCATCCCCTTCAAGGATAAAGGCTGTATAAGCAAATCCAGCAGTCACTTTTGTTCAGATGCTGTGCATATTGTTGATGCATCAAGTTCAATTTGTTTTGAAGTCTTCCTTGTAGGTTGTGAAGTTCAACTTTTGTAGTCATCTTAAAAATGTATCATGTACAGCAAACCCTTTTGTAGCAGTATTTTTGCGGATAATTGGTATTATTCTCAGCACATATGAGAAAAAATAAAGAGGAAGAGGAGAGAAGGGGAAAACACAAAAAAGTAATATGCAACATTCTGGTGAATTTTCAGCATAAAAAAACTAAACTAACTACCTTCCCACTTGTGGTTCAAAAATAAAAATATATTATGATGCTATGTGGTTCTGAGTGCATCCTTATTAGTTCGCTCTAGTGTTCAAAATTATAACAGCAGGTTCCTTCTCTTCTTGCTTATGCCTTTTCTTAAGTTCATCTTAATTTGTCTTTTAAAAAATCAAAGTAGTATTATCCATTTTCTGTAAATGTTAAGATATGTCTTCTCTTTGAAAAGTGTTCATTTTCTTCTTCTGAAATAAAAAAACTTTCACATTTAAAGAGACACTGAAGCGAAAAAAAAATTATGATATTATGATTTGTATGTGTAGCACAGCTAAGAAATAAAACATTAAGATCAGATACATCAGTCTAATTGTTTCCAGTACAGGAAGAGTTAAGAAACTCCAGTTGTTATCTCTATGCAAAAAAGCCATTAAGCTCTATGACTTTCAAAGTCGTGGAGAGGGCTGTTATCTGACTTTTATTATCTCAAGTGTTATTGAACTATTTACTTTTTCTCTGCCAGAGGAGAGGTCATTAGTGCACAGACTGCTCTGAAAGAATCATTTTGAATGCTGAGTGTTGTGTAATCTGCACATATTAGAATGATGCAATGTTAGAAAAAACACCATATACCTGAAAATAAAAATATGAGAATATTTTCTTTGCTGCTAATCTTCTAGTAATTATTTATAGTACACAACCAATTCATTATATCATATATTTTTTTTTCGCTTCAGTGTCTCTTTAAGCTGTGTATTAAAATCCATCAATAGCATATCATACATGTCCTCATTTGTGGCTTCATGTATGTTGTGGCTTTTACCTAGCTTGACATCAGTAAGTAAATACTTGTCCATTTACAAAAACATTTTCTCTTGTTATCTGTTCATCACTTTAGTAAACTGTTGTCCTCAGCGTCACACTTCTTGAATAGAGTACCATCTTGAAACTGTTCTTCTTGAACTTCGTCAGTCGATTACCTAAGGCATGGCTTTTCTCTTCCAGTCTCTTGGTGTACATAACTTCTTCTCTCCTTCATATATTTAAAAGTCTTCATCAATTCAGGCTTCATTCTTCACATTAGGCCTTTAATCATCTTGTACATGTAATGTAGTTTAGTGCAGTCTTCTTTAGTACCAGCTTGATTGCTGTATGTCATTATTGGGAACATACCTGTAGAATGTAGAATGGCTTTCTTCCTGTAACTTCTCATAAGTCTTTATTGCATCTGCTTCTGTATTTGTAGCATGGCAGTGTATCGCTGCATAGGTAGAAAAATCCCATATCTTCCACATCTTCTTCATATATGGGATCAAAAATAGAATATTGATGTGTATTTATCAGTCCTTTTCAAAAACGTTACATTGGCTGGCTTCTTCTAAAACTGGATGATCTCGACATCTTAAGTTGGCCACTAACGGTCCAATTTCTAGCGAAAAATCGTTCGAGCGATCAGAAATTCTGATCGGACGAAAAATCGTTCACTACACCATCAACGAACCAATCATTGCTTCCTATCTATCACGACCACCAAGAAAATACAAATTTTCGTTCGACGAAAATTCATTCGTGCGACATTTTTTTCACTCGTTCATAATCGATTGTGTCCACCAATGGAGATTATTTACAACCAATCCGATCATAATTTCTGATTGCTCGAACGATTTTTCGCTAGAAATTGGACCGTTAGTGGCCAGCTTTAGTCTTGATCTTGAAATCTCGATATGATGTAACAGTCTGTATTGTACTTCAAATATCTATCAAAACCTTCTTTCACTCATCTTCTGGTATTTTCTATGTCAAAAAATATGTCCTCTTCTAGTTCATCTGATTTATCTGTAAAAACTGAATATCTCCCTCTTCATCTTTTAATACTCTCACTTCACCCACCTGATAATCTCATTTATCTTTTAACCTGATGTCTTCATTTGTCTGGTCTTCTTTTCTTGTATTCCTTCAGGACCACTTTTCTCTTAGTGCTTTCTCGATCTTCTCTCAGCTGGTGCGTCCAGGGGTGCCTCTAGCCTTTTTGTCACTCCAGGCAAGAAAGCCTGTGGCGGCGCCCCCCCCCCCCCCCCCCCGGCACACCTTCCACTTATTAATAATATCATAGGATGTTAAACTAAGTATGGTAGAGATTAGATTGTGAGCTCCTCTGAGGACAGTCAGTGACATGACTATGTACTCTGTAAAGCGCTACAGGAGAAGTCAGTGCTATATAAATACATAATAATAATAATATGGTAGGACAGACTATGACTATGGTAGGATTAGAGTGTGAGCTCCTCTGAGGACAGTCAGTGACATGTCTATGTACTCTGTAATGTGCTGCAGAAGATGTCCGTGCTATATAAATACATAATAATAATATGGTAGGACATTAGACTATGACTATGGTAGGATTGGAGTGTGAGCTCCTCTGAGGACAGTCAGTGACATGTCTATGTACTCTGTAATGTGCTGCAGAAGATGTCCGTGCTATATAAATACATAACAATATGGTAGGGCATTACACTATGACTATGGCAGGATTATTTGTGAGCTCCTCTGAGGACAGTCAGTGACATGACTATGTACTCTGTAAAGCGCTACAGGAGAAGTCAGTGCTATATAAATACATAATAATAATAATATGGTAGGACAGACTATGACTATGGTAGGATTAGAGTGTGAGCTCCTCTGAGGACAGTCAGTGACATGTCTATGTACTCTGTAATGTGCTGCAGAAGATGTCCGTGCTATATAAATACATAATAATAATATGGTAGGACATTAGACTATGACTATGGTAGGATTGGAGTGTGAGCTCCTCTGAGGACAGTCAGTGACATGTCTATGTACTCTGTAATGTGCTGCAGAAGATGTCCGTGCTATATAAATACATAACAATATGGTAGGGCATTACACTATGACTATGGCAGGATTATTTGTGAGCTCCTCTGAGGACAGTCAGTGACATGACTTTGTACTCTGTAAAGTGCTGCAGAAGAGATCAGTGCTATATAAACACATAATAATAATAATATGGTAGGACATTAGGCTATAACTATGGTAGGACTAGATTGTGAGCTCCTCTGAGGACAGTCAGTGACATGACTTTGTACTCTGTAAAGTGCTGCAGAAGAGATCAGTGCTATATAAACACATAATAATAATAATATGGTAGGACATTAGGCTATGACTATGGTAGGACTAGATTGTGAGCTCCTCTGAGGACAGTCAGTGACATGACTATTTACTCTGTAAAGTGATGCAGAAGATGTCAGTGGTATATATATGCATAATAATAATAATATGGTAGGACATTAGAGTATGACTATGGTAGGATTAGATTGTGAGCGCCTCTGAGGACAGTCGGTGACATAAGTATGTACTCTGTAAATATATATACCACAGGAGAAGTCAGTGGTATATATATATACATAATAATAATAATAATATGGTAGGACATTCAGCTATGACTATGGTAGAGATTAGATTGTGAGCTCCTCTGAGGACAGTCAGTGACATGAATATAAAGTTAATAAAATCTGTACTGAAGATGAAAGCATTGTAAAATAACACATCATAATCTTAATACGGGTCAGCAATTACTATCTTATGAGAGAAGAAAGTGAGAGAGAAGGAAGGGAAAGACAGCAGTCTGTGAGAGAAGGCAGGTAGGGATGGTAAGAGATAGCAGATGCAGGAGCATCTGCTATCTCTTACTATCCCTAGAAGTGCAAGCGTCACATAAAAGAGGATGTAGAGGAAAAGCAGAATGGGGAGAAGTAAGGTAGATAGAGGAATGTAGGAGGGACAGACACTGAAAAATGTGTGAGAGTTCCAGGAGAATGAATAGTGAGAGAGATGTGTCTCACCATAGGCTGTCCAGTTCAGCAGGGCAGGGGTTAAAGCACTGGGAAGGAGGAGGGAGAGTGAGAGGAGCATATGAGAAGCAAAGCAGGACAATACAGGGCAGCCAGACACAGGAACTTTCAAGCGGTAGGTCAGCTTGCTAATGTAAGAATAGTATGGACCTTCCACAGTACTTCCATGTCTGCTTCTGTCACTATGTGCTGTCCTTATCATTTAGCCTGGACAGTCCTATAACTGGCTGTTGTGCACCACTGAGAGATCAATCTAATCAGCTGCATATATGCAGATTAGAACCTGTAATCATGCATCCTGGTGTAGTATTGTCCACAATGCAGATAATATCAGCAGTTGCAGTAACAGGAGCAGAGTGCCCACCTTCCTGATAAGCTCACTCACTAATTACAACCAGGGAGCCTCCTCAGCTTGCCTGTATTCTGGAAGGGTGGATCAGAGCAGGACCTGCTTTGAGGTTGTCTAGTGAGGGCTGGCAGGGGGGACCTGGGTGTGGGGATAGATAAGGGACATATGCAGAACAGTAGCAGCACACTTGTTGGATGACAATACCCCATTCTCCTCCTGCAGCCACCCCCCCCCCTCTCCTCCACCTGTTCTGTATGGGAGGGGAGTATCGCTGTTTCTCCCTTTACAGTCAACAGTCAGGCAGATGGCAGTGCTCAGCTCACCTCTGTCACACACTCACAGCCGGATCGTGCAGGGCAGAGAAGGGGGTGAGTTGTACTATCAGGCACACTGGAGTCTCTGAGAGTCACACGCACACTGGCTGAACAGGCGGGGGGCGGAGTTAGAGGCGGGACGCACGAGGTAATACAAAATATACCCGGGCAGCTCAGCTAGCTAGACTAGAGGGGGCGGAGCGGAGGAGTGGGAACAGCAGTGTGGTGAACGCTGCTTGCTTCTATTGGCTGGGCGGCATCGGGGGGAGTGAATAGAGGTGGACTAGTGGAGACTGGATAGCACGTGGTGCGCTGTCCGTGCAAGTAATGTAAATAATGCCCGGAGAAAATAGTAGCGGTGGGGACCGCGGTCCCCCACAATTGCGCTTATTCCCTTCACAGCGCTCCAGGCAATCGCCTATAATGGCCTGGTGATAGAGGCGGCCCTGGGTCCGTCAACCAGTGGTTGGAGTTGTTAAAGAAGTAAAAGTACTTTTTAGTCCTCACACTTCTCGGGTTACTCCAGTTCCAATTGTTTCTTCTTCAGCTGTTTTCAGATCAGAGCTTCTTATAGCATAGCCTCATTTAATGGCTTGTCTTCATGTTGATATCTTTGCTCAGCCTTCTAGCATGGAGCTTTTATCGCCTAACTTAGTGGGTTTCTTCTGGGTGCCTGCAAAGGAATGCTTGTTTGGAGTCTTCTTTAGTTCAGACAAAAGAGATTATCTTGTGAGACTTCCAAGCTTCAATAGCAACATTTTCAATTCTTCTGTAGTCAAACCTTCTCAGTATAATGTCATCACAAAAATAGAGTCTCTTAACGCTTCTTAATTGGATCTAGCCTCAAAAATGAGTAGATATTTCCCCCCTTGAGGCGAGGACTATAACAATTAAAAACTTTGAATCTTCACTAGTGCATTTTTCTTCTATCCTTCTTGGCATAATTGTTTCTTAACTTCTGTATAAAAAGACTGTAGTAGGTTTCTTTTTTTGTTTGTATGTTTTTTTATCAACCAAAAAACGGAGATCATCAGTCATAAAAAAAATCTTTCATTTGTAGTCTGAGAAAAAAAAATCAAGTGTCATATCTATTTACATCTATTTCTGAATGCATGTTGTGTTGCTGCCTGTTTGAGGATTGTCCTGTCTTCTCCTGTGTCGGTATTGGTAGTGCTAGCCACACACTAAAGATTCTTGTTCTCATAAAAATAATACAAAAATAAAAATAAAAACAAACATTTCTTCTTACATCTCATTTGTGTCTGTTGTAACTTGTCTTGTGTCTGCAGTCTTCTACTTTCAAAGTGCCATACATATTTAAAACAGGATTTTTCCTTTCTCTCTTTTTTCTTTCAAAAAGTTAGTTATAGGAGCTTTTTGTCTGTTCAATTGTCTAGCATAAAAAACAATGTTAATTCTCTTGATAGCGGAATCTCTTACGTATATAAAAAAAATGTTCTTTGTTTGACAAAATCTGCTCTCTCATTTTTCTTTTTTCTTTTTCACTGAGCTTGTCTCAAAAAGTTTTTCTGCACTTCTAAGGTAGCCATTTTTATAATGTATAGCTATAAACTCTGCTTCAGTATGCTGCTCCAATTTAATCTGCTTCATTTTGTCAGATATAAAATACATTTAGCACTATTCCTTTTCTTAGGTTCGATAGGCCAAAGTATTTATTTTCTTTTCTAAGTCTTTTCATAGACTATAAACTGAGCGTGCTCATTAGCAATTCTCTTCGATGAGATTTTAAACCATAAGAATATCTTCCTTCTTTGCTTTAGATTTTTGGATGCTTCATATGCATATCCAACTCTATATTTGAGTATATAAGTACTTTTTTATTCTCTTAGAAAACTATGGTCTATGTTTTCACCATAGAAATTATATTTCAAGATAACAATCAAGCTAACCATCAACTGTTGGGCGCCAACTGACGCGGTAAGTATTTCTGTAGTGGTGAATTGGGGCTTTTAAGTAACTCTTTATACCATATTGAAATACCCCCTGAAAAGTGTCCCTTACAGTTAAGCATTGTCAAGATGTGGCTTGGGAGTTGGAGAGGAACAATATAGTTAGTTCTTACTAGATTGTAGACTCTATGATATGTGAAAAGTTAAGATTCAGGCAATTTAAAGGTTCTTTAAAGGTTCTTTGGAGATCAGCAAAGGACCTAAGTTTGTGGTCCACAGAAAGATCAAACAGGTAAGTAATGTTGGCTTTATACCATACTGAAAGGTTAAGATTAGAGGAAAATTGTTGCAGAGCTGAGATATGTATACGGGGGCTGTGAGAGGTTTTAGGATCTGGAGGATATTTGAGAAAGCGTTCCCAGGCTCTTAAGGTGGCCTTAATTGAAGTATAGGGGGAAGGAGGAGCAGGGACGCCTAGAATCATATTCATCAGGACTGTTCTAGGAGATGTGCCTAATAATGTTTTTTTCAAGAAGACCCAAGGTTTGGGAGAGTCTACAGACCACCTGTGTCTAATCATGTCTAAGGAAGCAGCATAATAATAACATAATCTACAAGGGAGTCCCAAGCCCCCATATTTATTTTCTTATAAGCAATACCAGTTGCCTGGCAGCCCTGCTGTTCCTCTGCCTCTAATACTTTTAGCCGTAGACCCTGAAGCATATGCAGCAGATCAGTTGTTTCTGACATTGTCAGATCTGATAAGTTCAGTTGCATGCTTGTTTCTGGTGTGTGATTCAGACACTACTACAGCCAAATAGATCAGCAGGGCTGCCAGGCTACTGGTATTGTTTAACCTTTTGGGGACCGCCTCTACAGTCCTGGCCAAAAGTTTTGAGACTGTCAAAAATATTAGTTTTCACAAAGTTTGCTGCTAAACTGCTTTTAGATCTTTGTATCAGTTGTGTGTGTGATGTACTGAAATATAATTATAAGCACTTCATACATTTCAAAGGCTTTTATTGACAATTACATGAGATTTATGCAAAGAGTCAGTATTTGCAGTGTTGGCCCTTCTTTTTCTGGACCTCTGCAATTCGACTGGGCATGCTCTCAATCAACTTCTGGGCCAAATCCTGACTGAAAGCAACCCATTCTTTTATAATCACCTCTTTGAGTTTCTCAGAATTAGTTGGTTTTTGCTTGTCCTCCCGCCTCTTGAGGAATGACCACAAGTCCTCAATGGGGTTAAGATCTGGGGAGTTTCTGTGCCATGGACCCAAAATTTTAACATTTTGGTCCCCGAGCCACTTAGTTATCACTTTTGCCTTATGACACGGTGCTCCATCATGCTGTAGAATGCATTGTTCTTCACCAAACTGTTGTTGGATTTTTGGAAGAAGTTGCTGTTGGAGGGTGTTTTGGTACCATTCTTTATTCATGGCTGTGTTTTTTGGCAAAATTGTGAGTGAGCCCACTTCCTTGGATGAGAAGCAACCCCACACATGAATGGTCTCAGGATGCTTTACTGTTGGCATGACACAGGACTGATGGTAGAGCTCACCTTTTCTTCTCCTGACCAGTCTTTTTCCAGATGCCCCAATCAATCGGAAAGGGGCTTCATATGAGAATATGACTTTGCCCCAGTCCTCAGCAGGCCATTCACCATACTTTCTGCAGAAGATCAATTTGTCCCTGGTGTTTATTTTGGGAGAGAAGTGGCTTCTTGCTGCCCTTCTTGACACCAGGCTATCTTCCAAAAGTCTTCACCTCACTGTGTGTGTAGATGCGCTCACATCTGCTAGCTGCCATTCGTGAGCAACCTCTGCACTGGTTGCACTCCGATCCCGCAGCTGAATCCTCTTTAGGAGACTATCCTGGCACTTGCTGGAATTTCTTGGACGCCCTGTAGCCTTCTTAACAACAATTGAACCTCTTTCCTTGAAATTCTTGATGATCCTATAAATTGTTGATTTAGGTGCAATCTTAGTAGCCACAATATCCTTCCCTGTGAAGCCATTTTTAAGCAACGCAATGATGGCTGCATGCGTTTCTTTGCTGGTCACCATGGTTAACAATGGAAGATCAAGGATTTCAAGCATCACCCTCCTTTTAACATGTCAAGTCTGCCATTCTAACCCAATTAACCTGACATAATGATCTCCAGCCTTGTGCTCGTCAACATTCTCACCTGAGTTAAGAAGACGATTACTGATATGATCTCAGCAGGTCCTTTAATGACAGAAATGCAGTGGAAAGGTTTTTTTGGGATTCAGTTAATTTTCATGGCAAAGAAGGACTAAGCAATTCATCTGAACACTCTTCATAACATTCTGGAGTATATGCAACTTGCTATTATAAAAACTTAAAGTGAACCAGAGACGAAGCACCCACATGTATTTTACCATATATATCAATGGGAACATGACAGTAAACACCTACCATGCTCTTTGTTTCATTCTTCTCTGCTAAATCTGCCTGTTATCAGCCCTGATAAGAGTCCTTGACTGGGCATTCAGTCTAGCTTTTCCCGGAATGATTATAGCCGAGTCAGTCTTCTGTGATGTATTTTCAATCTACGCCACCCACCGTTTCTGCTCCCGGCACGATTATGCGCACCCGAGAGGGGAGATTAAGCTGTCATATGACTCCCCTTAGTGATCAGAAGTTATCGCGTATTATTATTATTATTATTTAGTATTTATATAGCGCCAACATCTTCCGCAGCACTGTAGAGAGTATATATCTATATGTCTTGTCACTAACTGTCCCTTGGAAGAGCTCACAATCTAGTCCCTACTATAGTCATATGTCATATGTGTCGTGTAGTGTATGTATTGTAGTCTAGGGCCAATTTAGGTGGAAGCCAATTAACTTATCTGTATGTTTTGGGATGTGGGAGGAAACCGGAGTGCCCGGAGGAAACCCACACAGACACGGGGAGAACATACAAACTCCTTGCAGATGTTGACCTGGCTGGGATTCAAACCAGGAACCCAGCACTGCAAGGCGAGAGCGCTAACCACTTTGCCACCGTGCTGCCCATGGCTTCTGATCACATGATCACTACGATCACCGCGATCCGATCAGTGGATCGTAGTGACCACTGCAACAGCTGCGGTGGTAGCGGGGGAAGAAGAGGATCCACTCACCTTCCTGCCGTTCCCCTGATGATCGGCGCCCCCCTCTGCTCTGGCCAGCATCTTCGCTAGCTCTGACGTCAGTGCCGATTCCCGGCTTGATGACGTCATCAAGCCGCGACCCAGAACCGAGTGGCAGTACGAGCGGGGATGCCGGCGAGAGCAGAGGGGGCTATTGCGGCTCATCGCTGGAGCATGGGAGGTGAGTAATGGCTGCTGGCGAAAGGGGGGAATTCTGGCTTAAGGGGGGACATCTGGCCCAGCATGCCACACTGGGAATCCGGCTGCCTAACCCCCAAACGCGCCCCCAGCACGGAAATTTGCCTGGTCCTTAAGGGGGGTTTGGCAGCCGGTCCCCAATAGGTTAAAAGGAAATAAATATGACAGCTCCCATATACTGTACTTCTTGCTTCAGGTTCCTTTAAAGAGAATCCTTATTTTGGAGGTGCGACTTAAAGGGAAGGTTCAGGGAGGGTGGTTAAAAAATAAAAATCAATTTCCACTTACCTGGGGCTTCCTCCAGCCCGTGGCAGGCAGGAGGTGCCCTCGCCGCCGCTCCGCGGGCTCCCGGTGGCCGACCCGACCTGGGCAGGCCGGCTGCCAGGTCGGGCTCTTCTGCACTACAAGGCCCAGCACTTCTGCATCCCACTCCGGCGTGCTGACGTCCTCCGGGCTGTACTGCGCAGGCGCAGTAGTTCTGCGCCTGCGCAGTACAGCCCGGCGGACGTCCGATGACGTCAGCGCGCCGGCGTGGGACGCAGAAGTGCCGGGCCTTGGAGCGCAGAAGAGCCCGACCTGGCAGCCGGCCTGGCCAGGTCAGGTCGGCCACCGGAGATCACCAGGAGCCCGCGGAGTGGCGGCGAGGGCACCTCCTGCCTGCCACGGGCTGGAGGAAGCCCCAGGTAAGTGGAAATTGATTTTTATTTTTTAACCACCCTCCCTGAACCTTCCCTTTAAAGTATCTGAAGACAGAGAATTCTCGTTTTGTCCTCAGTGTATAACATTTATGATTAATGTAAGCCTCCAATATTGGGAGCTTGGTGTCAGAACCTTTAGAGTGTCAGAACAGCTCTGGGCATCTGGTCCCACCAACTTCGTACAGCACTGAACCTCCCGGAAGTGAAAGACATTTATCTAGCACTTTTATCTTTTGCCAGTCATCTCAAGAACTGATCTGTGGCTATACAATCAAAAAAGACAACGGTTGTAAGTGAAAGAATTGTCTCCCTTAAAGGAAACCTGAGACAAAGGGGACTAAATGTTTTATACATACCTGGGGCTTCCTCCAGCCCTCTCTGCACTGATCGCTCTCACGCTGGCCTCTAAATTCTCCTAGATGGTCCAGTAGCAGCCTTGTTCTCCGCGGCGAGTCGGGCATACTGCTCCCGCTTCCGCCCCGCCGCTCTCCCGTTTGCCCAGGAACAGAACACTCCCAGCCGCGGGAGTGATATGGGAGCACGCTTGGCCACCTGACCCCAACTGGCCGCAGTGAACGAGGCTGCTACCGGACCATCTGGGAGGATTGAGAGGGTGGCGTGGGAGCGATCTGTGCGGAGAGGGCTGGAGGAAGCCCCAGGTATGTATAAAACTTTGTCCCTTTTGTCTCAGGTACACTTTAACCTCCCTGGCGGTAAGCCCGTGCTGAGCACGGGCTATGCCGCCGGGAGGCACCGCTCAGGCCCCGCTGGGCCGATTTGCATAATTTTTTTTTTTGCTGCACGCAGCTAGCACTTTGCTAGCTGCAGGCAGTGCCCGATCGCCGCCGATCCGCCTCTAACCGTCGCGCCGCAGCCACCCCCCCCCCAGACCCCGTGCGCTGCCTGGCCAATCAGTGCCAGGCAGCGCTGTGGGGTGGATCGGAGTCCCCCTTGACGTCACGACGTCGATGACGTCGGTGACGTCATCCCGCCCCGTCGCCATGGCGACGGGGGAAGCCCTCCAGGAGATCCTGTTCTTTGAGCGGGATCTCCTGATCTCCGATCGCCTCCGGCGATCGGAGGGGCTGGGGGGATGCCGCTGAGCAGCGGCTATCATGTAGCGAGACTTTGTCTCGCTACATGACAAAAAATAAAAAATAAAAAAAAACGCATTTCCTGCCCCCTGGCGGATTTTTGCAAACCGCCAGGAGGGTTAATATTGTGGGCAGAAAATAACTTGATAAAGTTTAGCTCTATCTACATTTTAGGCATTCATTAATCATAGGCGGATGTCAACAATGGACAACAATGAGTGGTCCTTGAAAATTGTGGTCTCTCAATTAATCCTGAATTAGTGGAGACCCCATCAGTGCTCTATACAGATGCAAGCTGCCTCTTTTCTATCCTGGGTACCTGGGACATAACTACAATTTATAGGGCCCCAAGTGAAACTTTGATGGAGCCACCCCAATATTCACTCCCCTTCCCTTGCCTCCCATTGGTGCCTTTCATGGAATTGGGGCTCATCTTACAAGGGTCATAAAACAAGTGTGGCCATCATAATCTTCACACCTATGACAAGTGTAGACACAAAAACACCTGACCTGAAGTATAGTCCCCTGTATCGGAGGAAGGGAAGGTTAGTAGTTGGGAGGCACCGAAAGCTCTGGGCCCCCTGCAATCGAAGGTGCTGCTGCCCTCTAGTTACGCCCTTGCTGGGTACCCAGTGAACACTTTTTGTGGCAATGCATGTGTTGTCTCAACCTGGCCAACCTTATTAGTTTATGCATTCCCTTCAATTCCAGTGATTCCTGCCTTCCTTAGCCTCCTGAGAATAGAGTGGTCAATCATGGTCCTGGCAGAGATTCCATATTGGCCAAACAAACCATGATTTACACTGTCAAGTTGTTGCAACCCATTTCATCTACCAGTAACTCCATATATCTTCATCCATGGTCAGCTGTTACAAGCCAACCCCAAAAGATGTCACTTGATGGCTTGGAAACTGAAAAGGAGATTTATAGAAAGCCAAGGCTATTCATCCTGTAATTTGAACTTGTCTTCTCTAGTCTTATCTCTACAAATTATTATTAAAGGGCAACTGAAGAGAAAGGAATATGGAGGCTGCCATATTTATTTCCTTTTAAGCAATTCTAGTTGCCTGGCAGCCCTGCTGATCCTCTTCCTCCAATACTTTTAGTAAGAGACCCTAAACAAGCATGCAGCAGATCAGGTGTTTCTGACATTATTGCCAGATCTGACAAGATTAGCTGCATGCTTGTTTCTGGTGTTATTCAGTCACTGCTAAAGCCGAAAAGATCAGTAGGGCTGCCAGGCAACTGGTATTGTTTTAAAGGAAATAAATATGGCAGCCTCCATATCCCTCTCACTTCAGTTGCCCTTTAACCACCTGAGCGGTCTGGACGAGCTCAGCTCGTCCAACACCGCCGGAGGCTGCCGCTCAGGCCCTGCTGGGCCGACTTTAATGAAATAAAAAGCAGCACACGCAGCCGGCACTTTGCCAGCCGCGTGTGCTACCTGATCGCCGCCGCAGCGCGGCGATCCGCCGCGTGCAGCGGCGAAAGAGGGTCCCCCCAGCCGCCCGAGCCCAGCGTAGCCGGAACAAACAGTTCCGGCCAGCGCTAAGGGCTGGATCGGAGGCGGCTGACGTCAGGACGTCGGCTGACGTCCATGACGTCACTCCGCTCGTCGCCATGGCGACGAGGTAAGCGAAACACGGAAGGCCGCTCATTGCGGCCTTCCGTGTTACTTCTGGCCGCCGGAGGCGATCAGAAGAACGCATCCGGAGCGCCATCTAGTGGGCTTTCATGCAGCCAACTTTTAGTTGGCTACATGGAATAGTTTTTTTTTTATTTAAAAAAAACCCTCCCGCAGCCGCCCTGGCGATCTTATCAGAACGCCAGGGTGGTTAATCGTGTCTCTCCTCATGTTTGCAAAATTCTAGCTGATATCCAAACCAATCTTGGTATAGCTTTTAATATGTCTTAGCCAGCCAGTCTTGGCAGATTCCAGCCCAGCATACAGTATAGGAAATCCATATAGTATCAGCAAGGACTGCCCAGTTGGTGAGTCTGAGAAGGAGGGGGTGGCATATTACCTTCAGACTTCAGATGCTTCAATAAATGACTTTGACGAAGATATGTCATCTAGAAATAATTAAATAATTAAATACTAATCACCAAACATCCTTCCAGGAGGGACGAGGCTCCACCAACGCAAGTCTCCCCCTTCTGAACTGACCAAAAAGGCTCCGTACTTCTGTGCTGCCCGCTGCTGCAGGAAGAGAAGGCGGTCCACCGGAGGAGGGGATCTGAGGGGGAGAGTGGGGCACAGGTATGTTTATATATAATATACTGTACATATATAAATTCAGCATAATGTCACCCCCTCTTCTACTGCAGCAACTGCTGGACCTGCTACTGCTGATCTGCTAACTTCCCTTGGTTTTATTTCCTATTTTTAGCTTCAACCTTTGACTTTACTGACTGGATGTAAGACTATAACAAGTGAGGTCAGGACACATAGGGGTTGATTCACAAAGGTTACTTATTTGTCACCTTAACTGTAAGGAGTGCTAATGCAGGAGATAAACAAATAAGGAGAGAAAATTCATGAGATAAATAGATACAGAGAGCTAAACCATGATTTAAAGGGACACTGTAGGGGTGTCAGGGGAAAATGAGTTGAAGTTACCCAGGGCTTCTAATGGTCCCCCGCAGGCATCCTGTGCCCGCGCAGCCACTCACCGATGCTCCGGCCTCGCCTCAGGTTCACTTCTGGAATTTCAGACTTTAAAGTCTGAAAACCACTGCGCCTGCGTTGCCATGTCCTCACTCCTGCTGATGGCACCAGGAGCGTACTGTGCAGGCCCAGTATGGTCTGTGCCTGCGGCGTGCGCTCCTGGTGACATCAGGGGAAGCGAGGACACGGCAACGCAGGCGCAGTGGTTTTCAGACTTTAAAGTCTGAAATTCCAGAAGTGAACTGGAGGCGGGGCCGGAGCATCGGTGAGTGGCTGCACAGGCACAGGATGTCTGCGGGGGACCATTAGAAGCCCTGGGTAGCTTCAACTCATTTTCCCCCGACCCCCCTACAGTATCCCTTTAAAGGATAAATCCGAGGGAGGATAAAAATAAAAAAATCCACTTACCTGGGGATTCCTCCAGCCCCTGGCAGCCGTCCTGTGCCCTCGCTACAGCTCTGCTCCCCGCCGGTGGCCCGGAGTCCCCTCCGGTACTAGAGGCCTGCTTGCGTTCCAGCGCGCTTCTCACGTAGTTGCGCTGATGTCATCCGGACTGTGCTGCACAGGCGCAGTAGCTCTGGGCCTGCGCATTACAGTCCGATTGATGTCAGTGCAACTCAGTGATCTGCATCCTGGAGCGCATGAGAAGCCAACCTGGAAGCCAACCTGGCGAGGTTGGCTTCTCCAACGGAGGGGACTTGGAGCCACCGGAGCTGCGACGAGGGCACAGGACGGCTGCCAGGAGCTGGAGGAAACCCCAGGGAAGTGGATTTTTTATTTTTATCCTCCTCAGACCTTCCCTTTAAGTTAGTTAAGGAGAGTTATATAATGAATTAAGTCAGAAGTCATTTAAGGAGAGATAAATTGTGAGTTAATAAGTAATGTGAGATAATCTAACAGAAAAGCTTTGTGAATCAGGCCCACAATCTGCTCTGCATAGTAAATAGTGATGCCACACAATCCACAAAGCGTGGGTGATCATCACCTTTCATGTTTTTCCAGCCATGAGAGAGGAGTTTAGATGGCACAGCTCACTGCTTTTGTGGCCACTCTGTGTGCAAGCAATCTTGAATATCCATTCTTAAAGCGGACCCAAACCAAACATTTTTTTTAATTACAAATATTTAGTTGCACCACTCTGACACATACAAAGATAAATAAACACTCCTTCAAGCCTTTGAGCATTTCAGTGCATGCTTTTCACCCTAATTTTTTCATAACTAGGGGGCAGCCATTAGTAATTTGTCCATTGCCCGACACCACCTACTCCACCAATTTGAAAAGAAGGGAGGGGTTCCTCCAATAAATGTAAAATATTTTATATTTGTCATCATGCAGCTGAAAAAAGGCTGCTATTTATTATGATAATTCAGAAAATAGATCTTATTTCTGAAATCTTGTATTTTTAATTTGGGTCCACTTTAACTTTAGGCACCTTGCACACGTGCGCTCTGCGTTGCTCCACAGTATCCTTCCCTGCTGCAAGGTTGCAAGTATATGGAGCGACACAGTGCACCGGAAGTGTCAAAATAACGGAAATGCTGAAGCTAAGTCTGCAGTGTGATCTGGTCTACTGCACGGATTATGCAGTAATGCAAGTCAATGGGCGACGCATGTATGACTGGAGCACAGTATGACGCAGCGCGTATGTGTGGACCGATGGGAATCCACACAGGATATGATGGGAGTTTGCATTACCCTACTATACAGTAAGGTCTCTTTTCCACGGACTGTTGATAGGCAGTGAAATGCCTCTCAAATTCTCATAACTGCTTGCTGCTGCCTGGCAACTGCTTGTTGCTGCCTGGTAACTGCTTGCTGAGCACGCAGTTCAACGGTCCGTGGACAAGAGGCCTAAGAGGAGCAGAAAGAGATGAATGAAGGACAACCTGTTAAATTTGAAAGTGGAAGGACGTGAAGGAAGTAACAGCTAACAGACAGGCAGGGAACATCTAGGGTAGGCCTAGAGCTAAACGATAGAGATGGATGTCAACTTTGTTAGGGCCTCTTTTCCACAAGCAGTTGATAGGCAGTGAAAAGCCTCTCAAACTCTCACAACTGCTTGCTGCTGCCTGGCAACTGCTTACTGCTCAATGCTGCCTGGCAACTGCTTACTGCTCAATGCTGCCTGGTAACTGCTTGATGAGCACACAGTTCAACTGCTCGTGGAGTTTGGCCCTAAAGCCCAATCTACACGATACGATTCTTTGTGCGATTCAATTACGATTCTATTTACGATCCAATTAAATCCGACATGTCCGATCGGGATTCAATTCGATTTCCCTTTGCAAAACAATGGCAAATCGAATCCCGATCAGACATGTCAGATTTAATCAACAAATAGAATCGTCATCGAATTGCACAAAGAATCGTATCGTGTAGATGGGGCTTAAAAGTGAAAGTTTTAGATTTGCAGAATTGTGAGTGTAGAAATAAAAGAGGTTTAAGAAAGGAACCTTGTGGCACATTGAGTGGACACGAGGAGCAGATAGTGTAAGAGTAGTGATAGGATAGCCAGAAAGATAGTATGGAATCCAATTTCTCTCATGTCTTACTTGGGGTCACTCCTTTGTCCCCTCTGAGGATATCGACTGCCCGGCCTCAGTGAATCATGTCTGTATCTTCTGGAGCTCATCCTGAGATGGTTCCTGCTGGCAACAACATAAATATCACACAAAGATTGATTGTTTTTGTGAAAAATTATGGGAGTAATAAGATGGATTAACACCTTCCCCCCATTATTACTAAGCATTCCCACCAGGCCTGCCTAAGGTGCAATCTGTAGCCATCAGCAATATCAAAAGGTATTCAGGCTGGTTTCTGGTGGGCCTGCGCCTTTGTCGGCTCTCTTCCTGCTGAACAACACAGCCCATGCCTGGTTTTGTGTACTTTCACTTTCAGTTTTGAACACTTTTTTTAAGTCAGGACATCACTGGCCATGAATATTCATTATTTTTTATAAATTCACCCATAGATCCTGTTCAAGTGCATTAAAGTACTGGGAGACAGGTCTGGTTGTTAGTAGAATCGGTATTTTTCTATTTTCGTTTTTTAATGTGTAGTACTGATTTAAATATTCTCCATTTGACTCAGGGAAGAAAAAGCTGTTGTAAAACCATTTATAAGGACTCTACACCAGACCGTTCTGCCATGATTTGAACACAAAACCAGCAACCATTTTAGGGAGTATACTGCTGTTTTGTCAGTTGCAAACATCTTCTCAGCAGTCCCCATTCCCTAGTGCACAAGGCCAGATTGACACCTTTTATAGGCCAAAAGAGATGGTCATATCTAGGGAAATTCATGGAGAAGCATGCAGGGCCAGCCTTAGGTTTCACAGCGCCCTGAGCGAAACCGGATTTTGTTGCCCCCCCTCCCATAAGTAGCATAGTTGTCCCCATATAGGTAGCATAGTTGCCCCCAGTGTAGGTAGTATAGTTGCCCCATATAGGTAGCATAGCTGCCCTCAGTGTAGCTAGTACAGTTTCCCCCAGTGTAGTAGCATGGTTGCCCCCAGTGTAGGTAGTTTGCCCCCAGCAGTGTAGGTAGTTTGCCCCCAGCAGTGTCGGTAGTTTGCCCCCAGCGTAGGTAGCTTGCCCCCAGCGTAGGTAGCTTGCCCCAGTATGCCCCCAGCGTAGGTAGCTTGCCCCTGTATGCCCCCAGCGAAGGTAGCTTGCCCCAGTATGCCCCCAGCGTAGGTAGCTTGCCCCAGTATGCCCCCAGCGTAGGTAGCTTGCCCCCAGCGTAGGTAGCTTGCCCCAGTATGCCCCCAACGAAGGTAGCTTGCCCCAGTATGCTCCCAGCGTAGGTAGCTTG
Source organism: Hyperolius riggenbachi (assembly GCF_040937935.1). Classification (NCBI taxonomy): domain Eukaryota; kingdom Metazoa; phylum Chordata; class Amphibia; order Anura; family Hyperoliidae; genus Hyperolius; species Hyperolius riggenbachi. The sequence goes on along the minus strand of NC_090657.1, from coordinate 209,424,626 downwards.
CCCTAGTATGCCCCCAGTGTAGGTAGCTTGCCCCCAGCAAAGGTAGCTTGCCCCAGTATGCCCCCAGCGTAGGTAGCTTGCCCCCAGCGTAGGTAGCTTGCCCCATTATGCCCCCAGTGTAGGTAGCTTGCCCCCAGCGTAGGTAGCTTGCCCCAGTATGCCCCCAGTGTAGGTAGCTTGCCCACAGCGTAGGTAGCTTGCCCCAGTATGCCCCCAGTGTAGGTAGCTTGCCCCAGTATGCCCCCAGCGTAGGTAGCTTGCCCCAGTATGCCCCCAGCGTAGGTAGCTTGCCCCCAGCGTAGGTAGCTTGCCCCATTATGCCCCCAGTGTAGGTAGCTTGCCCCCAGCGTAGGTAGCTTGCCCCAGTATGCCCCCAGTGTAGGTAGCTTGCCCCCAGCGTAGGTAGCTTGCCCCAGTATGCCCCCAGTGTAGGTAGCTTGCCCCAGTATGCCCCCAGCGTAGGTAGCTTGCCCCAGTATGCCCCCAGTGTAGGTAGCTTGCCCTAGCGTAGGTAGCTTGCCCCAGTATGCCCCCAGTGTAGGTAGCTTGCCCCAGCGTAGGTAGCTTGCCCCAGTATGCCCCCAGCGTAGGTAGCTTGCCCCAGTATGCCCCCAGTGTAGGTAGCTTGCCCCCAGCGTAGGTAGCTTGCCCCAGTATGCCCCCAGTGTAGGTAGCTTGCCCCAGTATGCCCCCAGCGTAGGTAGCTTGCCCCAGTATGCCCCTAGTGTAGGTAGCTTGCCCCAGCGTAGGTAGCTTGCCCCAGTATGCCCCCAGTGTCGGTAGCTTGCCCCAGCGTAGGTAGCTTGCCCCAGTATGCCCCCAGTGTAGGTAGCTTGCCCCAGCGTAGGTAGCTTGCCCCAGTATGCGCCCCCCCCCCCCCTTTATGTGGCAGAGACCAACTCACCTGACATCCAGCTCCAGCGCCAACGTCACTCTTCTCTCCCCGCCTCCGCTCCATCTGTAGTTAGAGCAGGCTACAAGAAAATGGCCGCTGTTTGTCTGCATTTGTGGGCATCGGCGGCCATTTTCTTGTAGTCCTGCTCTAAATATAGACTGAGAGGACACCGGGAGACAGCGGGGCGGCAAGGGGCGACAGGGCACATGCGCCCTTGAGAGCACGGCGCCCTGAGCGACCGCACAGGTCGCTCATAGCAAAGGCCGGCCCTGGAAGCATGTGATTTGGTTGTTCAGCTGATAGATTTGCAAATCTCTGATTTGCTGTGATCACATTCTGCCAGTGCACATGATCACGAATAGCAAATCAGAGACTTACTTATTTATCACCTGACCAAACTGATCATGTGCTTCTTCATGCGTTCTCCTAGACATGACCACCATTATAGGCCAACAATACTGTGGCTCCCCTTCTATAAAAATGTAGCTTCTAAAAAACCTACCAACTACCGCTTGTGTGTGCCGCAGGCCCCTCCCATTCCATTCCATATAAGGCTCCCCTTCCCATATGTAACATTCATGTACACCGACCTTTCTCTGTCATGTACAGCTTCCCGCTTTAAAACTCAAAATTAATTGGATCTGAATTTTGGACAATTCTGAAAATTCTGGTCAAAACCAACAAATTTCAGAAGATTCATACAATGCTATCCTTAAAGTGGACCTGAACTGAAAAACTCCTCTTCTCTAAAAGATACACAACAGCATAATAACCTTAAAATAAAAAAACATTTCTTTGTTACAGCTGATACAGATCCTAAAATAAATCTGCACTGTTTCTACTTCCTGATTCATGGAAGCAGACATATTGTTTACAGCCTGTACTTTCAAATGGGCTTATCCGCTTATCTGCCGTGGCAGTCATGTGACACAGGGGAGAGATCAAATAACAACTAGTGATTAGACACAAATGGGGGGCAATTACACAGGCTAAACTCTTTAAATACATACAGGGTGCATTTATTTTATGTTTTCTTTGTATCCTTTGCAAGAGTTCAAGTCCACTTTAAGGTGCCCATACATCTAGCGATTTTGCAGTACGATTGACCATTTGATTTGATCATTTTTTCGAATCGAGAAGGAAACGATAGAGAATTGAGTGTATTCCAGAATTCCTAATCAATGAAAAGTGGCTGATATCATGTCGAATCGACCAGCTTACTCAAACAAGCAGGATGCAAGATATCGGCTCGATCGCACAGGAATCTGCTACTGTTCACATATCATTCGATCAATTTTTGCATTCAGAGCATGCAGACACAACATTGGTCAGATCGATTAGTGAAGCTGAATCGCATAGGAATCGCTTGTAATTTGTGGGTCACTAGTCGATCGACTTTTGATCAACTATACTGAATTTGATTACCCAATAAAGTTGATCGCCTTGTTGATTGAATCAGAATCGCTAGATGTATGGCTACCTTTAGTCATAAAATCGAGAGACAGTCTATCAACCATACAGAGACAACCCTGCAGTCATACATTTACCTAGAGACAGCCCTGTGGTCACCACAAACACCCAATGATCAGAGAAAGAGAGATTCACAGCCATGATACCTGTCTGGTGGACATCTTCTCAGATAGAGGTACAATCTCTGCGTCTCTGGATTCCAGATGATGATTTCTCCATCAAAACTGGCTGTAGCTAGAAGACTAAGAGACGGGCAATAATCCGCAGCCAGGATGTCATCCTTGTGCAGGTGACCTCCTTTCCAGGAGTCATCACCCAACACTGAAAACTTCTGTGACGAGGACAGAAAACACACTCTGTCATCATCTTCATAATCCTCACAACTAGTGTTGGCGTTATATTGGTGTTGTATCAAATTCTGAACACCAAACATCTCCAGAACAATACACTGCAGCATCATATCAGTGCTGGACAAATGGACAGGGTTGGGGGGAGGGGGGGTTCATATGCCTCACGTGACTACATACTTCCATCTTTGGAGTCCCGTGAAGCACAAGTAAGTGAACTCCCCCTGACCCTGTCCACTCACTAGTTTGGTAGTGATATGGTGCTAAAGTGTACTGTTTGGGAGAATTTGGGATTTCATAAATTGATATTGCGACTTTGAACATTAACCTTACTCACAACCATCACCAACATCTTCACCACCAGAGAACATAAGGCAGCTGAGAGGTACAGTACATATTTTTATATAGTATACAGATTAATATATCCATCACCACCCCATCATTATTATTACCTCGTTACCAGCCTAATTATGACCATCAACATCATCCCACAAAGAAAATCTGTGAAAACAGAGGACACATATGAGAGCTGCTTTATCTCTCCATCACCGTCTTCCTCGAAATTCACTATCCTCAACGGCAGTCATATCACTATCAATTACCATCAACATTACAGAATAACCAGATCCAACCAGATCTCCACCGCAACTCCAGGAGGACTTTTCCATCTCTCTCGTTTTCTTTCTCTCCTTCTCTGTCTCTACCCTCTTTCTCTTCACTTTCCGCCTACCTTTCTGTCTTTCTCTGTTTTCTCTCTCTTTTCTTCCATCTGTCTGTCCCAAGGACACACAGCGGGCATCTGAAATTGCTGCAGAGTGTTGAGCTCCGCAGGGTAATGTGGCAGCTCCGCTCACATAGCACTCAGACTACCCCTCTGGTCCTTCTTTCACGATGGTTAGGTACTGTGCAAATGCCTTCTTATGTTGTATTGTACCCGCAATGCTTACTGTAATCTGTAATGCTTACTGTACCATCACCGACCCTGTATGTGCCAAAAATAATTACGGGTACAACTCCCGTTGTACTTGGCGAAATAAAGTGATTCTGATTCTGATTACCCAGTCAGCTCAGGGTGGCACAGGACCACTAGGAAAGTATAGGGGACTAAAAGAGACCAAAAAGCCCTCCTACTAAAAAGCAACGCTCTGAAAAATGTATAAGCTATAAGTTCACTATACACCAGCTGTTCTCTGTGCGTGTCTAGCGTTCAGGAGCATGAAGAGATGGTTTGCATATTCTGGAGTGATGCATCATGGGAAACCACAGTTGTTCACTTTTATCACTTCATCAACTGCACCATCATTATTGCGACAATTATCATCAAAGCGTCATCAACATCATTAGCATCACCATAATCATCATCCTCACCACCACCAGAATCATAATGACAATACAGTAGTAATCAGCTATGTAAATCCAGTCTGGAGCATCGTAATGCTCTCAAAAGAGCCAATGCCAAATGATGGTTGAGAAAAGATGTAGAGTTGATGCTGGTATTTGGAAGAAGAGTTAGAGAACCCCATAGAGCCATAACATAAACAGTAAGGGATGCAAGACACTGACCTCTGTATTGGAGATATCATATGTGACTATTTTCCTATTCCATCCAGCACTGAGAAATTTGTGATCTCGTAACGGCAGAACACAAGTGACCTCAGCCTCGTCTGTTGGCTGAAGCCTGTGCAGGTTGTGGCCATTCTGGATGTTCCATACCTATAATAGATAATAAATAGGACTCGTGTGAATCCTTGTTCAAGCACTAGTTATACATCTCTTCTATAATGAGCTATACAACTCACTGAGCCGACTGTGAACAGGCTAGGACACCACTTTAATTTCTTTAGGTACCTACTGTACCACCTCCAACCTGCGAAACGGATATTTCTTTACCTGGTGAAGGGTCAAGAGATAACCCACCTAAGCCTACCAGGACAAGGGAACACCCTAACACAGAGGAAAACACTTCAAGGACACCTGGATTGAGAGGGATTTGGAGGCTGCCAATAATTTCCTTTAAACAATGCAAATTGCCAGGCCTCTGCCTCTATTACTTTTCGCAAGTAGACCCTGAACAAGCATGGAGATCAGGTATTTCTGACTGAAGCCCAACTTAATCTAGTCAGACTTTAGTTGCAAACTGCATGCTTGTTTCAGGTGTGTGATCAAGATACTACAGCTGCCGAAGAGATCAGCAGGACTGCCAGGCAACTGGAATGGTTTATAAGGAAATAAATATGGCAGCTTCCATATTTAGCTCAGTTCAGTTGTCCTTAAACCACTTCGGGACCAGCACCCTCTGCCCCCTTGAGGACCAGAGGGTACTGGTCCAGTAAACCGCCACGTCGCTCTGCCCCCGCCGCAGGCTGCTCTCTCTGCCGTCGCTATGACGGCAGAGCGCTGTGCGCCGGTCAGGAGCCGCTTTCATTGGCTCCTGACCCTGTCACTCCATGTAAGCCAATGGGAACGGCTTACATGAATGACAGGGCCAGGAGCCAATGAAAACGGCTCCTGCCCGGCTCACAGTGCTCTGCCGCCCGTCATAGAGGCGGCAGGGCAGCACATTGCGGCGGAGATCGAGCGGTGGGGACAGGCGAGGGCGCACGGTGAATGGGATGTAGAGTTTATGTCCGGTCAGAAACGCAGCGCCCCCTGCCCGCCATAGATTTCAACTACGTCGGTCCGCAGGTAGTTAAAACATCAAGTTGGGTATGAATAAAATCACAAACTATAGAAATAGATGTTAATAGCAAAATACTTCATCCACCATTAGTAATAGGCATATCAGTGTTTGGTGAAGTGGCCCATTGATATCGAGAGAAGCACATGATTGGTTGAATCAGCTGGTAGATGTGTAAGACTTGTTGGTAACTGAAGATCATGTGTGGCTGTTGTTTCCTGTATGAGATAAAGCAGGTAGTAATTGCAGCAAATCAGGCCCCTCAGTTCTATCACCTGATCAAACTGATCACATGCTTCTCCATGGGTTCAGCCGCATGCAAGCAACTCTTTTGGTATTGAGATGGATTTGCTCCACTGCTTATGATAAATGTCACTTTCGGACACATCCTTAATGGCATAGATTCTATCATGAAAAGGGCAAGGATAGGACTTGTTTATCATATGTCAATGATGTTTGAACTCTTTATACTTATTAATATGCCTTCTGCTGTTACCCACCCCTGGCCAAATCCATGTTGTACCTTGATGGATCCATTGCGGGCACCAGTCATTAGTTTCCTCTGCGAGGTGTCAAACGCTAGACAGGTGACCTCCTCCTTCCCATGTACATTATTCAGAAGAAGAAATTTGTTGCCTGTTTCCACATCCCACACCACCACGCTGGAGTCCTCACTCGCTGTCACTACCTGTAACAACAGCTGTGGTCATTAAATGGAATGTGTGAGGACCTCAGGAAGCAATAACCAAAGCAATGATCTGCCTCACCTGATGGAAGAAACGGTTGTAGCGGATAGCAGACAGTGGGGCCCCATGTGTCACCAGACTCTCCTCATTGAGGTCATTTTGGGCCAGCTTCAGCATTCCAATGTAGTCTGAATAGGTGACTAGCAGACAGTAAGGTGGCCCAAGGATCAGTAAGAATGGGAAGTTTCCTTGCTCCTGAATTCTCCCAGCCTGGACACATGGGAACTTCAAAAACAGTGTCTGCAAGCAACTGTGTGAGGAGAGGTCCCACACTTTCAGAACCTGTCAAGAGATTCATTATTAACTTGCCTTCTAGTGTGGTCTATATCCTAGGTTCTCAACACATGGTACGCATACCTCAGGGGGTACTTTAGTAGGCCTCAGGGGGTACTTGAGTTTGTCATAGTATAATATAGTACGTTTCAGACCCAAAAAATACAAATGATACATAAATCGAAATAAGTATAAACAGTTGATTAAAAGCATCAAGATATGTGGGAAAGCAGTTTTTCACTATTATGGTGCTCACATAACAAATATATATGCATCAAGGGGTACGTGAAACAATGTTACCAGCAATAGGGGGTACTTAGCCAACAAAGTAATTAGTAAAGGGGTACATGCTAAAATAATGTTGAGAAACACAGGTCTATATTATAACAAACAAGTACCCAGTCTATGCTTGTACATAATATTGTCTATATTGGTGACCTTACATCATACATAGAGAGAACCGCAACCCAAAAGAGGTGGCTGCTGTTACATCACACAGATCATCTCCATATACTTACAGAGTCTTTGGAAAAGCTTAAGATTTGTCTAAGGGGCTCATAGATGGCCACATCCTGGATGGGCATAGTGTGCTCTGACAGGACAGCTATGGGTCGGATGGGAACATACTGGTTCCAGAGCCTCACTTTATGGTCCAGCCCTCCTGTCACCAGCAAATTCATGGCTTTGCAGTAGTCGAAGCACTGAACACCCTGGAAGACAACAGCTTATATCAGCAAAGAATATAAAGTACCTCCAGAGGCTAAAACAACATGGGTTCCTGCTACTGACCTTAGGTATCTTCCATGTGTAAACCTTGCCACGCCCATGAATGTCCATAATGACTAGAGAGGTGTGAGGGTTGCCAGATGCTGTGATTATGAGATCGTGATCTGGGACAAACATTAACCTGTTGATGGGTTCTGAGTGGATGTCAGGTATAAGAAGGAAGCTGAGGAAGTTGCTTTGATGCCTCAGATCCTGCAAGTAGGAAAGAAGAGTTTGATCCACTGCATCTATAGAAAAAAACAAACAAACTTGCTATCATTCAATATGGTAGCAATTATGTGCAGGAGAGACGATTGGGATTTGGTGGATATGTTACGGCCAGAACCCGAAGTTTGGCCACTTCTAGTTCTGGCCGGCCACTTCGGGTTCTGGCCGGCCAATGTGCGAAGTGGCCGCTGCGCTGCGGCCAATGTGAGGAATGGAATGAATCCTGTAACATTTATGTATCTTCTGACCGCAGCGCAGCGGCCAAACGTATCTCAACTTAGTTATTTTAATGAAATTAAGCCGGCTTTTTCTCTGCCTCTCTCTCTCTCCTCCCCCCGCCTCTCTCTCCTTCTCTTATTATGGGCAGCACTCATGTCCCCCTCCAGAGTCGTTCGTCGCGCCAGGCAAAGCAAAGCGGGGAGGCTGCAGACATCGCTTCTGCCAGCACCTGCTCTGCAGGAACGGCAGGCTTCCCTTGGCGCGACGAACGACTCTGGAGGGGGACACGAGTGCTGCCCATAATAAGAGAAGGTGAGAGAGGCGGGGGGGAGGGGGGGGGAGGAGAGAGAGAGGGGCAGAGTAAAAGCCGGCGGCTTCATCTGTTTCATTGCCGCCGGCTTAATTTTATTAAAATAACTAAGTTGCGATACGTTTGGCCGCTGCGCTGGGGCCAGAATATAAAGGAATGTTACATGATTCATTCCATTCCTCACATTGGCCGCAGCGCAGTGGCCACTTCGCACATTGGCCGGCCAGAATCCGAAGTGGCCGGCCAGAACTAGAAGTGGCCAAACTTCGGGTTCTGGCCGTAACAGATACATGGCAAAATCCTTCAACATGGCAGCAAGTAATGGAAGAATTAAAGAGAATAGTACTTTGGTGCATACTTTTAGAAATATCTCAATAAACAAGGGAAGAAGGAGAAAGGATGGTGATCTGGTGAGTATATAAAGAAACATCTCAAAATGGCAGCAGGGCCCATATGCAATTAACTTTTTCTCCTGAATTATCTCCTAGGAGATAAGTCAGAGTGGTTATTCAGTGGTTCTGTGAAATCAATGGTGACCATGTGTGTGTGGGGTCTTCTCACCTTCATGGAGATCTTGTATGGTACTGCCTGCTGGGTGAATGGTTTCTCAAAAAGTCCATAATTGGGTTTTAGCAACCACAAGAGATTTACTCCACCCTTTTCATCCCCCCACAGAAGCAGCGAGGGGCTTCCAGAGGCCTGAGAAAAAAACATGAAATGTAACCAAAGTACTATTGAAATATTCATGGACTCTAAACCACCTGTATGTTACCTTCACATTGCACCAATAGGAGAAGCAGGTGGCCGCATGGAGCAACCCTGAGGAGACAATAAAAATGATTTAGGGAGAGGGATTATCTTTGTATGATGTCAAAATGATTACATCTTATCACTACATAAACATATGACGTTATAATTATAACATTTCATAACAGAGTTCCTGGATGATATTATATTTATAACATCTCATCATTGTTTCCTAATAGAGTTTAATCATCTCATGTCATAAATGTGTCATAGAAGGACTGCAGAAGTTCCGTCCTCCACCTGGGTCCCGCTGTGAGCCCCATAGTGATCTCTGACCAGCTGGGTTGTGGGTGTGTGTGCTGCTCACGATTGCACTCCCATCACCGGGAGCATTCTGCCCATGTGCAGTGCTACTACGCTTGCAAAGAACACTCCTAGCAATGAGAGTGGTGCGCATACGCCCATGCATGCGCAGAAGATGCCGACCCAGCCAGGTCAGCAGTCTTTGCGAGGCTGACAGCAGGAACCTGGAAGAGGACAGAACTACTGCGAGAGACCAGATAGACTTCTAAGGGCTGGAAGAAGCCCCAGGTAGGTAAAGCTTTATACCCTGGTTTATAAGCTGGTGGTTTATAAGCTGGAATTGAATGCCATCTCTACACATAACTGTCTCTGTATGATGTCATAATTATGACATGTTAAAAATACATAATTCTATGATGTAATCATCTCATCAAATAATGGTGTCATATTTGCTTGCATGCACGAGCACGCATTTTTGCGCATGCACAGTCAGGGCCGGTTAACACGGACGCTTGGCGGCGTCTACCGTCAAGCGTTCGGGACCCATCGGCTAAACTCTCCAATTCAAGTGAATAGGAGCGTTTAGCATTGCGCGGTTACCGTTGATTACCGTCGATTGCATAAACATGGCGTTCTGATCCCGATTTAATGCATCGTTTCGGCCGTCCCTAGAAGCCGCATGCAACGTCCAGGGACGGCTAGCCGGCGCGGCTTCATGTCCCCCTGCGGGGACGAGAAACGCAGATCGCGACGATCTCTGTACCACCGCCACCGAACGGGACGTCACAGGACGATGCGACTTCCTGGCCGCCCCAACGCCGCCTGCCGTCCGTGTGAACCGGCCCTCAGACTCCCAAAGATTGCTTGAAGCCTACACAGCGGCAGAAGTGAGATCCAGGGAGGAACAGGAAGGCTCTATAGGGCCTTACCTCTCCTTAGGGGAGTATCCAGTGAACATTTTACTGTTGGCAGGTGATGTAGCTCCTGCATGGTTTTTGGCAGTTGGAAAAAGCTGAAAACAGCTATTTTCCACAATGCAACAAGGTTCACAGACAGGAAATTGCCAAAAGTTTGAACTTTTCTTGTGGGAGCGGTTTCTTGTGGAAGGGGTTTCACCACAATATCAGTCATACAGCGCCCCCCGATGGTCGGTTTGTGAAAAGGAATAGATTTCTCATGTAAAAGGGGGTATCAGCTACTGATTAAGATAAAGTGAAATTTTTGGTCGGAGTTTCTCTTTAAACTCGCTTACGAGGCTTAACATAATACACAGCCAACCACACAACATGACCAATCACACCAAAAGATGTTTGCATGACGAGTACGCACACACACACACCATCCTACCAACCAATCCACTTAAATACTGTGCGCGCAAATGAAATGATAAACTGCACAACACGTCCACATTCAAAAACAACAAAATTGTTCAAACGACTTGTTCACAAATTGCCAACCTGCAAGATCATTTCACAGGTTGGTCCACCAGATGGATCTGGCAAATCACCTGTTATCAACTGGTCACCTTGTTTTTTGCCAGCCGTGCACACGCCCAACCGTCTTCCAACAGACCACGTTTAGATGATAGTTGGGCAGATTGTTTGGACGTGTGTACAAGCTGAAATCCTCCCACGTCCTCCTCCTTCAGTGCTGGGGACCCTGAAGCACGGCCACACTGCACCTGCGCAGTAGCATGGATCCACTCTGGCTCACCTTTTTCCGCCGAAACCCGAGCAGGTTCATGTTACTGCGCACGTGTAAGCCGTTGACATTTTTTGGCTGGACACAACGGAAGTACGTTGAGGAGGAATGGGACTGGGGAAGCCTCTAGATTACACAAAGGCTTACCTATACCTAGGTAAGTACCCAGATTGGGCACCCCCCCCCCCCCCCCTTCAGGTTACCTTTAACTCTTAATGTATCAAAAAATAGAAAGAGATTTCAAACAATTTCTTAGTAAGGCTTGTTTCATATGTACCCATGTTTATCTCATCATAGGCCATATGCAATTCAGTTTTCTCCTAGGTGTTCTCCTAAGAGATAAAAAAAATCTTCTGTTTAACCACTTCACCCCAAGGCGGTTTTTACCCTAATGGACAAGAGCGATTTTCACCTTTCAGTGCTCATCCCTTTCATTTGCCAATAGCTTAATCACTCCTAATTACAATTAAATGACTTATATCTTGTTTTTTGCACCACAAATTGGGCTTTTTGGGGTTGATATTTGTTTTCAGTAATTACTTTATTTTCTATGCATTTTAAAGGGAAATACAAGGAAAAATGAAAACATACACTATTTCTCCAATTTCATCCCCTATGGTTTTAATATAAACACTGCTACTGTACTTAAAACCCACACATTTTATCTGCTCATTTGTCCTGGTTATCACAAGATTTTAATTATGTCCCTAGTACAAAGTATGGTGACAATATATTGTTTGGAAATAAAGGTGTATTTTTTTGGGTGGTTTTTTTCCCCACAGTTTTCACGTGCACGTGCATGGTGATGCACGTGCAACCGCGGGAGCACGCGTGCACATGCATGCGCACAGCAGCAGCAGCACTGTCTGACCTATAAAAAAAGTCCTGTAACAATTAAGAGGCTCTATCAGGACGTTTTAATAAGTCAGCATGTCATTAAGTGGTTAAAATAACTTTTCAGCATATTGCAATTAAAAAAGTACCTAAAAGTAGGTAAAAACGTACTATCAAAACTACAGTCTTCTTGCTTGATGGTGATTTATATGGCATTTTATTGACAAATTTGAAAAAATCACTTAGGATATGAAAACTCAGGAGAAAAAGTTGATTGCATATGGGCCTTGTCCCTTCAGGTAAAATTTTAGTTTGTCAAGCCCATTTGTTTGATGTAATTTTCTTACTGTGTCAATTATTGATGACAAATCAATGTATGATGAAGTGTTATTTCTATCATGATATACGGTATGTCTAATTTATAAACGTTAAAATGACGGCGCACTAATGATGATAGAGAGGTCCACTATGGTTTGAATTTTAAAACGTCGACTTTTACTTCTGAATTCATTCTGGGATCCGTGACTAGCGGTGTGGTAAGGCATGATTAGGGGTTTGGCAGGGGTGTGTCCCTCTTTCTTATATCAAAAAGTTCTTCTGATATGTATAATAAAGATAGTGAGCAGGGCCGGCCCGCTCATGAGGCGGGGTGAAACTTTTGCCTCAGGCGGCAAACTTCTAGGGGCGGCATCCGCCCGTCCGTGGGTGCGGGGGGGCTGGCCGCCGAGCTGGAGGGGTAGCGGGCAGGACGGGGGTATTGGGCCTAGCGGTGGGGAGGGGGGTCGGACCCCCCCTCCCTCGCCTGGGTCCCCCAATCTGCACTCCCCTCCAGCCTTAAATAGCGAGTAAGCAGCCGACAGTAAGAGGCACGGGCGAGGGATCACTCACCTCTTCCTCGTTCCAGTGTGCGCTCCACTGACGTCACTTCCTGCAACGCCGCCCACTGTATTGTACGTGGCCGGCGTTGCAGGAAGTGACGTCAGTGGAGCGCACGTTGGAACAAGGAAGAGGTGAGTGATCCCCCGCCCGTGCCTCTTACTGTCGGCTGCTTACTCGCTATTTAAAGCTGGAGGGGAGCGCAGATCGGGGGACCCAGGCGCGGGAGGGGGGGGGGGTCCAACCCCCCTCCCCACTGCTAGGCCCAATACCCCGGTCCTGCCCGCTACCCCTCCAGCTCGGCAGCCCCCCACAGTGTTTCCATTTATACAGTGGCTTGCAAAAGTATTCGGCCACTTGAAGTTTGCCACATTTTGTCACATTACTGCCACAAACATGAAACAATTTTATTGGAATTCCACGTGAAAGACCAATACAAAGTGGTGTACATGTGAGAAGTGGTTCTAAAATCATACATCATTCCAAACAGTTTTTACAAATAAATAACTGCAAAGTAGGGTGTGCGTAATTATTCGGCCCCCTGAGTCAATACTTTGTAGAACCACCTTTTGCTGCAATTACAGCTGCCAGTCTTTTAGGGTATGTCTCTACCAGCTTTGCACATCTAGAGACTGAAATCCTTGCCCATTCTTCTTTGCAAAACAGCTCCAGCTCAGTCAGATTAGATGGACAGCGTTTGTGAACAGCAGTTTTCAGATCTTGCCACAGATTCTCGATTGGATTTAGATCTGGACTTTGGCTGGGCCATTCTAACACATGGATATGTTTCGTTTTAAACCATTCCATTGTTGCCCTGGCTTTATGTTTAGGGTCGTTGTTTCATGTTTGTGGCAGTAATGTGACAAAATGTGGAAAACTTCAAGGGGGCAGAATACTTTTGCAATCCACTGTATGTAGAATATAACTGATGGATGGAGTGACCTGCTCACACTATTATTTATGGGGAACTCTTAGGCTTTGTTCCCACTAGTGCAGGTGCAAAATGGACACGGTGAGCACTACATCTATTTGCATTCGCTCCGCGTCCGCCCACTGTCCAAAGGGATCACTGCTAACCTGTCTCACCACCGGTCGCAGCCCCTCGGTCCTGCTCTCAAAACAGCCTGGAGGCCAGCAGGAGCATGGGGCTCTACATAGGCTGCATTAGGCCAAGCCTCCCTAGCAACATGGAGAATTTTAATTGGTTCACCATGAGCCAATGAAAATTCTCACTGTTTCTGAGGATTCTCATTGGTCTTTTGCGGCCCAATGGGGATCCCTATGCTTCTTCCTTGAATACAGGGACTGAGCAGCGCGATCTGCATCCGCCTCCCCGGGATTATCGCAGACTGTACAGAGGTACGGCCTGCTTACTGCAATGGATCCCGTGGATCCGTTGCAGAGTGGCAAGTGTGAATGGCTCCTATGTATAACATATGAGCTGTTCACTGTTCGGTTTGCTATGAGCGGAGAATGGACAAAACATTTCCATAATCCGCTCTAGTGGGAACAGAGCAGAAACAACGCATTAAATCGGGATCGGAGCGCTGTGTTTGCACAATCAATGGTAATCTACGGTAACCGTGCAATGCTAAACGCTTCCATTCACTTAAATGGGAGCGTTTATTCGACGCCAACAAGCATCCGTGTGAACCAGCCCTTACTCCAATGTAGACCTCAGAGATTCATTCCTACCAGAAAGGTAAAACTCCTCCTGTAGATTCATGGTGGTCGCATCGAAGAAGTGGATGTTGCGGCTGGTGGTGGCCACAGCAATTTTGTGTACATTGGAAAGGTAAACAGCATCAGTGACCCAAGATTTAAACCTCCTCTTCCCAGCCTGGGAGTCTTGGGGGTCCGATGAGATCTATAATGTACAGGATTATATCAGAAGAGAAGTTCCACACCATATACAGTATCTTAAGGCAGATATGAAAAAATGTGTTAGCGTTGCATCGCTAACGCTAAAAAATATATGCGTTAATGTTCCTGCACCAGCGGGAATGCTTAAAAATGTAAGCAATGCGGCCTGCCGACCTTGAGGTCAGCAAAAACGAAACTAGCTGGCGGCGGGTGACTGGAGCAGCAGTGAGTGACTATGAGGGCACAGGATGGCTGCATGGGGCTGGCAGAAGCCCCAGGTAAGTGAAACTAATTTTTTTTTGCCTGATAATTCCTTTAACTTTCTTGGCACGCCCAACCTTAACCACCCCCCACGCATGTCTAATCTTTTCCCGCAAATCCGAGGGAAGAAATATCTGCTAATCTACAAAATATGCTTTCCATGAGAAAATGTATGCATGCTCAAACACCAAGTTTAACCCTAGCAAGTCTGGCTTTGCAAATCTGGCCTAATTTGCTATTCATGAGGCAATGCTCATTCAAATATGCATTTGCTTTCGCATGACAAACCATGCAGGGTCAAATACCAATACCGCTAAGCGTTCGCCCTGCGGGAATTAGTTCATGCTACATTAGCACTATCCAGGAGCACTATGGGGAGGCTTCCCAATACCCCCATACAACCGGGGGGACCGCGGGGTCCCAGGCTCTCTCACTGCCTGGGAACCACAGCGGCACTCTGGGTTGCCGCTGTGGTTTCCAGGCAGTGAGAGAGCTTGGGGCCCCGCGGCATCCTGGTTGTATGGGAGTATTGGGAAGCCTCCCCGTGGCGCTCCGGGATAGTGCTAATGTAGCATGAACTATATTCCCGCAGGGCACCCGCTTCGCGGTATTGATTTTAACCCTGAAAACTTTGGCATGCAAAAGCAAATGCATATTTGCATAAGCTACAGTGGTGTGAAAAACTATTTGCTCCCTTCCTGATTTCTTATTCTTTTGCATGTTTGTCAAACTTAAATTTTTCTGCTCATCAAAAAACGTTAACTATTAGTCAAAGATAACATAATTGAACACAAAATGCAGTTTTAAATGATGGTTTTTATTATTTATTGAGGAAAAAAAACTCAAAACCTACATGGCCCTGTGTGAAAAAGAGATTGCCCCCCTTGTTAAAAAATAACTTAACTGTGGTTTATCACACCTGAGTTCAATTTCAGTAGTCACCTCCAGGCCTGATTACTGCCACACCTGTTTCAATCAAGAAATCACTTAAATAGGAGCTATCTGACACAGAGAAGTAGACCAAAAGCACCTCAAAAGCTAGACATCATGCCAAGATCCAAAGAAATTCAGGAACAAATGAGAACAAAAGTACTGTAATTGAGATCTATCAGTCTGGTAAAGGTTATAAAGCCATTTCTAAAGCTTTGGGACTCCAGCGAACCACAGTGAGAGCCATTATCCACAAATGGCAAAAACATGGAACAGTGATGAACCTTCCCAGAAGTGGCTGGCCGACCAAAATTACCCCAAGAGCGCAGAGAAAACTCATCCGAGAGGCCACAAAAGACCCCAGGACAACATCTAAAGAACTGCAGGCCTCAATTAAGGTCAGTGTTCACAACTCCACCATAAGAAAGAGACTGGGCAAAAATGGCCTGCATGGCAGATATCCAAGGCGCAAACCACTTTTAAGCAAAAAGAACATTAAGGCTCGTCTCAATTTTGCTAAAAAAACATCTCAATGATTGCCAAGACTTGTGGGAAAATACGTTGTGGACCGCCGAGACAAAAGTTGAACTTTTTGGAAGGTGCGTGTCCTGTTAAATCTGTCGTAGAAGTAACACAGCATTTCAGCAAAAGAACATCATACCAACAGTAAAATATGGTGGTGGTGGTAGTGTGATGGTCTGGGGTTGTTTTGCTGCTTCAGGACCTGGAAGGCTTGCTGTGATAGATGGAACCATGAATTCTACTGTCTACCAAAAAATCCTGAAGGAGAATGTCCGGCAATGTGTTCGTCAACTCAAGCTGAAGCGATCTTGGGTGCTGCAGCAGGACAATGACCCAAAAGACACCAGCAAATCCACCTCTGAATGGCTGAAGAAAAACAAAATGAAGACTTTGGAGTGGCCTAGTCAAAGCCCTGACCTGAATCCTATTGAGATGTTGTGGCATGACCATAAAAAGGCAGTTCATGCTAGAAAACCCTCAACTAAAGCTGAATTACAACAATTCTGCAAAGATGAGTGGGCCAAAATTCCTCCAGAGCGCTGTAAAAGACTCGTTGCAAGTTATCGCAAATGCTTGATTGCAGTTATTGCTGCTAAGGGTGGCTCAACCAGTTACTAGGTTCAGGGGGCAATTTCTTTTTCACACAGGGTCATGTAGGTTTTGAGTTTTTTTTCTCACTAAATAATAAAAACCATCATTTAAAACTGCATTTTGTGTTCAATTATGTTATCTTTGACTAATAGTTAACTGTTTTTGATGAGCAGAAACATTTAAGTGTGACAAACATGCAAAAGAATAAGAAATCAGGAAGGGGGCAAATAGTTTTTCACACCACTGTATATCTCGTGAGTAGCCAATTAGGCAAAAAGCCAGATTTGTCAGGTGTTACTTGGTTTGATGCACACATAAATTCTCTATAAAGTGTAATCTACAAAATACCAGCAATGTGTGGAAATTTGAGCATCCATGGTGACTTATAAATATCTGTCGCTAGGGCCGCCCACAATGCAAATTACAGCTACAAATAGTGGGCACAAGCTAGTGACATTTTAGGGCAGAGGCTGTGCAGACACATCACTGGTTTACAAGCAAGTGACGTGTTTGATTCTATGGGGAAGAGGAGGGGGGGGGGGGGGGGGGGGGCGGAGCAGCATGGGAGTGACATCACACGGCAGGCGGGGTTAGTGGGGAGAACAAAGCTCTTGGCCATCTTGGCTAAAGTGAACCGCCAGGACAGATCACTGGCTGAGGGGTTGAAAGGGGTCAGTGGCTGCTGTACAAAAGGTGGATTCCTGTCAGAGGGGGCAGTTATCAGTCTCTATGGCTGAGTTTTATCTAGTGTGTGTTTGGAGCTTTACACAGTGAACAGACACTGAGAACATTATAATCTCTGCCATTTTCTCCCAGTGGGACTACTGGGAGAAAATGAACTACTTGTTCTTATAGAAAATTAAAGGGAACCAGAGATGAACGTAGACCTAGAAAATGAAAAAGCTTTTATACATACCTGGGGCTTCCTCCAGCCCCATACGCACTGATCGATCCCACGCCGCCGTCCTCCGCTGCCTGCATCTACGAGGCTGCCTGCATCTACGAGGACCGGCTCCTGTCGCTGACTTCATCGGAGCCAGGCTACGCAGGAGAAGTGCGCCCTCTATGTATCTCTCAATATACTGCTGCAGAGATACGCAAAGAGCGCACTTCCCTTACGCTCAGACTGGCTCCGACTGACGTCAGTGACGGGAGCCGGTTCTCATAGCTGCAGGCAGCGGAGGACGGCGGCGTGGGATCGATCAGCCCCAGCGTGTATGGGGCTGGAAGAAGCCCAAGGTATGTATAAAATATTTTTCATGTTCAGCTCTTTAAGTGATCAAAATTGACTGCTTGCATTAAGAAATACACCACCAATTGTTATGTTTGAAATCCTTAAGGCTAAGTTCACACCAGGACGTTGCGTTAGAGGGGGCGTTAAGGTCGCATAACGTCCCCCTAACGGAACACCTGGTGGTGCTGGATCTGGACGTCAGAGTGAGCCGCGTTGTGCAGCTCACTCTGGCGTCAGTGATGCCGTGATGCGCACTCTTGTGCGCATGCGGCATCACGTGGTCCCGCCGGCCAATCGCCGCACAGAGCGGCTGCTCCAGGAAGTAAACACTGCACGTCATAACGTGCAGTGCATATTAATTAGCCATGTGCCTGGCCGCTCTCCGCTCCTCCCCACATTACTGAGCATGTGCAAGCAGTCTAACGCGGCTCAGCCGCGTCCAAAGTACTGCATGCAGTACGTTGTCTTGTGACGCAGCGTTACAATGTAACGCAACGTCCGCACTGTGAACAGCCCCATTGATTTTTCATTACTGTGCGGTGGGCTGCGTTACAGGCTGCTCTAACGTGCGCCTGTAACGTCCCACTGTGAAACCAGCCTAAAAGTATTGCTCTGATCTGTTACATCTGTAGTTGCAGCTGCACTGTGTGTGTCCCATATTGTCAGATATTTATCTTCTCTGGACTTGTATGGTCCACAAGGCCAAATAAACTACTGAATAAAACAATTATCCTAGAGCCATCTAATGACTACATTTAATTCATCTGTGATGGATTCTTAACATATCACTAGACATAGTTCTGTGATAATAGAATAGAGACATTAATATGCTTAACATTTTGTATAGCCTCTATAAGAGAGCATATTGTATTCAAAATGATATCAGCAAGCGGTTGTCACACCACCTCCTGCTGTGAAATGTACCTCAAAGGCCTTTAGCGGATGCAGTTCACTGTCCCAGGCAGTCAGGACACCTCCCTTGCTGACACTGAGAAACCATATCTGTGGGGAACTGCCGATGGCCAGGACCCGGATGGTGGGCTCTTGCTGGAGAGAGACAAAAACACTTATGTCTGTCAAAAATGTTTCACTTATCAAATATCTGGCTTCAGGGATCCAAAATATAAATAAAGACAAACAATTGTAGCAGGAATGACTATCACTGGTTCAGGAACAACAATGCTAGGCTAGTCCTGGGGTGTCTAGGATTAGGAACCCAAATGAGGAAGTCATTACCTCCTGCCAATATGAATGTAGTATCAACTATGACGACTGCCCTTATTCAACTAACCTTTTTGCCTACATTTTCTCAAATGATGGGAGACAACAATGAAGGGGGAATTTTTGCACACAGATTGGCTCGGTACCATTTGTGAAGAAAGAAGTTTTGTAGACTTCTCAAATTCCTGTGGGACCACTTCACCATGGGAATGATTGCTGAAAGACACTCAGACATTCCATAGCTGGCAGATGTGAAGAAACGCGGAAGAGCTGCCGCTATAAGCCAGCGGGAGGCGGCTCTTTCCGCGCATGGCATGGCGGAACGCGGAAAAACCCGCCGCGTTCGACGCATCGGTTAGCGCGCATGGGCCTGTTGCGAGCGGTCTGACCCAGCGCGGGGAGGCCGCCGCTGGTGCTGATGGCGGCGCGACCTACCCCGCGCACGGGCCAGCGAGTGCATTGCAGGACAGTACTGGTGTGGCTGGGACTGATAGCCCACCAAGCTTCAGAATGACGCGCGTGCGCGCAGAGAGGCAGAACTTAAATGGCAGTCAGAAAAGAGTCAGCTGACCAAGGCGGTCAGCTGACAACCCTGCTTCGTTTCATTGGTCCAGCACTTAGGGAGGGGCTGGAGAGTGTTTTAGTATATATACTGCTGGCTGTTCAGTTACTGGTTGTCAGGCGATGCTACGTGGTAGCACTCAGACCTGAGTCAGATCCTAAAGTGTGCCGGGACCAGCTGGAGCTGTCATCCTACACTTAGCTAGATTCTGTTGATAGTCTAAAGTACTAGTTTGATTGTGATTATCTGTTATGACCTTTTGCTTGCCTGACTATTCTTCTGAACTCTGATCCCATACCTTGCTATTTCTGATACTCAGTTGCCGAACCATTTGCATTTTGATATCGCTCCATTTCTGTTCTAAAAAGATGAACTCCATCATATGGTATTTTACATCAGTTATTCCTTGATGCTTAATCAGCCGACCAGGGATTCAGCTATAAGGCCCTTTTTGCAGTTCCACTATGAAGCATTCATCTAGCCAATGATCTGATAATATCAATCGCTGCTTTCCCTATGTATTCACCTGCCAATTTTAATTCAAGGAACTTTATAACATGCCAGTATTAACTGCAGTCTTAATGTTATCCACCCTTACCTTTACAGCTTTTTCTAAGGATGTGAGTGCTATTGCTGATTTACAGGCTGTCCCGGCTGCCAAGAAAACTTTTTTTTTATATCTATATCCTCCTTTCTATCTAATGCATCCTTGAAGGAGACAAGATTGTCCATGGGAAGTGTAACATGCCAGGGCAACCTCATAATAGAAGCATCAATAACCGGTGTTGTATTAATACGTTTTGAATCCTCTTCTCTTAATGGATAAAGTTTTGAAAAACGATTAGCTAAAGATGGCTTTTGACTTCATTCCATTCCCTAATAATGATATCCTTTATCACTCTCAATAGAGGGAATGTGTTAGGTTGCTTGTCCAGATGAGGATAATATTTATCTGGCTCAACTAACGAATCCTTATCTTCATGCCAGTCATGCCAGTCTAAAGCTGCTTTATTATCTGATAGAAAAGGTGGAACTAATGGAAAATCAAAACCTACCGTGGGCTGCCTCCACCTCATAAGCTGAGGGATCTTCCCCCTGTGGCTGAACTACTTAAGAACTGTTTGCAGCCTAAAAACCGACATTCTCTAAAATGTATCCTGGACCGCTTGCTGAATGTACGATAAGACATGTTGATTATCTGCTTCTTTTTCTCTACCATATTACATAAAAAAATTATTCACAGACCATTTTATCAGGTAGAGCTGTCTCAGTGCAGGACCAGCAGAGAGACCTTCCTGGTATCTCTGACCTATATCAGAATATGATGAAGGAGACCAAGATCTATGTTTCCTAGATGAACGTCTATTAGAATAATGTCTCTCTCTCTCTGGAGAATGTCTATTATGTCTCCCAGGAGAGTATCTGTGCCGAGAGTTTCTTGTAGCAGAATGTCTATTTGAATAATGCCTTGTAGGAGTGCTGCTGCCGAATGCCTGTCATGATACTGTCTATCTGGATGCTTCTCTGAAAAGTTTGCCCTTTCAGACCACCTATCTGGTCTCACTGGGGAGTGTCTTCTCTTAGAACATCTATCTGGTCTCTCTGGATAGGGTCTTGTCTAAGAACGTGTATCTGGAAAACGTCTTTTAGAAGATCATCTATGTTAAGCGTTTCTGGAACAGGACCTGTTGACCTTGTCACAGGTGGTTGGCGTGGGCTGTGCCAGGTCGTGAAGTTTAGGTGGCCACAAGTCTTCACCAGAGCACCCCACAAGGGACGATGGGCTGCTACCCCTAGTGGGCAACAGACTTCTTTGCTGCCTGGTGTCCACCAGGTCATGACCCCTGGGATTGCCCCACTGGTGACAGAGGAGAACAGGCAAAGCTGCAATGTGGAGTCAAACAGAGGCTGGAGGTACACAGAGCAAGAGGCAAGGTAGGGGTCACTGACAAGGATTGAGGCTGGCGGCAGACAAAACATAACCGGGGTCATAAGCAGAGGTCAAAGGCTGGTGGCAATCAAAGACGTAGTTGGGGTCACAGGCAAGGCATTATGAATAGGGAGCAAACTCTCAGTGGCTGAGGCACATAAGGCTGCTTCCTGTTTTGTGAAAAACTCTCAGGGTGGATGCACACTCATTTCACTGAAATTAAGTGCATCAGACACTCATTATTAGATGATATGTGGGGCAGCCATCTCTCACTGTCACTGACCTTGCTTCGGGTACACAGTCGTATAACGGGTTCCCCGAGAAAAGTCACCTTCTGCGTCATCACATAGTCTCGTTCCTTATACTGCAGCAACATATATGTACAAAATTCACTCCAGTCAATTAACCCATCGCAGGAAGTATCCACCTGAAACAGAAGAGAGAAAAAGAGGAAATACAAAAGAAAGGAGCAAACGCTTAAACAGTGGAGGTTAAAAACAAAAACAAAAAAACAACAGTGGAAGGCAACAGGTAGTAAGAGGGTAAAAGAGAAGGTCACGTACTTATAACATATAGCCAAGGCAACCACAATCCATAGTAGAGGGACATTATTAGTATAAAAAAATTTGTAATTGAGATATACACCTGTGCAATTCTTCCAATTTCTGTTAGGATCAGGTCTTGGCAATTAATGGTTCCATAGTTATACCCATCCATATCTAGATTAGTCCAGGACAAATATACTGAGCAGAAGATAGAGGAAGAGAAATAGAATATTCTACCTTGTTAAAGAGGAGCTCCATATTGTCATCCCAATCCTCTGATCCAAAAAGGTCAGAAAGAACCTTCTGAAATTCCTTCAAGGTCATATTACCAACTTGCTTAGGGCCTCCTACAGCCTTCTTCTTTTTCACTATCTCTTCCTCCTGCTCCTCCTGGAGGTTGTGATTGGCAAAAACTTCTTCCAAGACCAGGAGGTCATCCAGGCGAAACTTCTCCTCCAGTCGCATGTTCTCTCTGCGATCAAAACTGTATTACCAGAGACAAAAAAAGAAATGAACTTGAAGTACACAAGTGGATTACCATAGACTTCTTTTAGACAAACGCCTGGTAGGACATTGAGGCGACCAGGGTGCACACTTTACAATAATCTCTTAGTGAACATAAAAGAGGAATCTTTCCCACCATGACCATAGACCATAGAAATACAGATGCTTATGACAGAGTACAGACTTTACCTTCCATAATAAACATTGTGACCATATGTTGTTTGTCCTGGAAGGCTGTGCTGTATGAAATCTCTTAATATTGTGTCCTCTGAAAGTTTTATTGGTCAGTGGAGGCTGGTTCCTGCCAAATAGGGATGGAATTTACTTCAGCCATCCCATAATACCCAGCATGTCCTCTTGCTACCCCAGTGAATTCCACCATTACTGATGAATTATTATTATTTAGTATTTATATAGTGCCGACATCTTCCACAGCGCTGTACAGAGTATCAAATCTATTACCATAACTGTCCTACAGAGGGGCTCACAATCTAATCCCTACCATAGTTGTATGTCCATCATAATCTAGTGCCTGGAGGAAAATCCACACAAACACGGGGAGAACATACAAACTCCTTGCAGAAAGTGCCCTGCGAGAGTGCAATCTACTACAGTGGCAATGGCAGATGTGTGTCTGTCCTTGAATTGTTTTGTCTGTGTCCATTAAACAACTCCCAAGTTAAATTCCTTGTAAGTGCCAGCTTATTTAGCCAAATGAAATTGATTCTGATCATGGAACAGCTGAACTGTAGTATCCTAGAATGTTTCTTTTCTTACACACTTCTCACAATATTCCAATATTCATTTACAGAGCAGCACATTTCAACAGTACTGCATGAGGGGTGTGGAATCACTGAAAGAAAGGAACATTTTCCTTGAGGCCACCATTATACACAGCCAGGCGTTAGCCAGCACAAGAACCTTCATTCTCCAGCTCTCCAACCAAAACCATTATAATACAGTTACTGGTGGAGTTTGGGTAGGTAGCTCCTCATAATGTTTGCTATAGAGGGCAGAGCTGATGGTTACCCGTAACCTCAATTATCTGCGGGACAAGAGAGACAGGGCGCCTAGTGGTGCAGTATCATTGGACATTAGGGTAAAGGACTTTGTGTATAAGTAATATACTCACAAGAGTGAGATGCAAGACTTGCAACCACCATCTGTGCCTGGAGGAATATAACCATCCCTGCTTGGTGTCCCAGGTCTGTTGGTGCAGATGCTGGTTGGTTGCTTTCCTGAATTAGTGTTGAGGACTTCAATAAGTCCTCGTGACTTGGAGTATGAACTATGCTAAAAACACTGGTGTAGGCATCCATGGCGATATGCTACTAAATTTTAGGTGTGTCACGTACAGTATTGACCTGAAGAAGTGGGCCAAGACCAGTGAAACGTGTTGTCAATAGTGCATTAATAAATACTGTATACTTTTTCCATTAACCAATGGTTTGTTCTTCTGAGAAGGCAAGATATTACACTACTCATCTATATAATCCTCTACAATAGCATATCATCAAAGGCACCTCCACCAGTGTTTTACACTAGAAACATCAGAACCATATCAGAAATTGGAGAACAACAAATTTCAGCAGGCCAATAGGAAGGTCACAGCTAGAAATCACAGAATACTCATTGCACATATGCAATTGATTGACTCTACATGTGTTCAGGCACAACTACACTATATCTCGCATGATCTCACACCGTCTCCCCCAGTTCTGGGGTGGCTGGAAGGCAGGAATACACCCCAGCCACTGGGACATCAGCAATAATAGTGAACTATTGAAATGGGATTAAGAGGGGTAGTATGTATAATGCAAGTTATGCTATCTGCGTAACATACTACACAGATTGCGTAAAGCCCAGTAAACTTTAAGTGCTCACATTAGTCATGTAATTATTATTAATACTGATTTATAAAGTGCCAGCCTATTCTGTGGCACTGTACAAAGTAAGAAGCCAACATGGCATGCAAAATAATACAGACAATGGTATACACTAATAAACAGAATACAGAGTTGGTACAAAATACAGAATTGGTACAAAATAGAGAGTTGGTAATTACAGTGACAAAAGTAATAAGAATATTACTTTCATCAGGTGTGGAGGGCGGAGCCCGTAACATGTAGTGTACTGACATGCAGCAAAGTGAACTTATGTTCAAGCCTGTGGAGTGCATCTTTCTATGTTCAATAGAGTATCACTGTGTGGAGCAGGAGTGGTGTTGTACCTCCCTGAGGGGCTGCACCGGCCAGAACTCTCCTGAATTAGGATTGAGTATAAACCAGGAGTGATCAGCCAGATCATATTGAAGAGGTGGGGTAGTATACAATAGTCATACCTAAAGGCTGTGTGTTTTAGGTTATCTAGTAGGACTACAACTTGGCCAGAGGTCGAAGGGAAAATGGACTAAGGTACAGCATATGCTTAATGGAAAAAGTGAGTTTTGAGGGCACGTTTAAAGATATCAAAGGTTGGAGAGTGACGAATGTGTTGTGCCAAAGGATTCCAGAGGCGGGGTGAAGCACATGCGACGTCTTGTATACGTGAATGCGAGACGGTAATTTTAGAGGAGGACAGAAGAAGCTCATGTGCAGGTCTGAGATTGCGACTGCGTTAGTATCTGGAAACTAGTGAGGAGAGGTACGGGGGAGAGAGAGTGTGGAGAGCTTTGTAAGTTAGGGTTAAAAGTTTGAACTGGATCCTCTAGTTAATGGGTGGCCAATGAAGAGTTTGACAGAGAGGAGCAGCGGTGGAATTGCGAGAAGAAAGATGAATCAGTCAAATGTAATTACACCCATTACCGTATGATGGAGGGGGGCACTTCCTCTTCATGGACCTTGAAGCACCTTCTGGCTCTTATGGCCATTCTGCTATCCTCAAGGTCAAGGCTGGAAAGACCAGTTGGCCCAAAACAGAAGAGAATCCCCTTTTCTTCTTTAACTGCTGCTCTCCCTATCCTACTATATGTGATCTTCTATTTTGTTGAACCCCCATTCCTGCTGTCTATTATACATTATTGTGCTGATCCTCCCCACTCAGCAGAATCTCTCTATTGTGCTATATCCACTGATGCCCTTATCCTGCTTATTCTCCTGTTCTGCTTTGTCTGCTGGTGATTCCCTTATTTCGTAGCAGTTAGACTTCAGGATGTTCTGGCCGGTTAATTCTCAGGACAGGCTCAGACAAATCCAAAGGTTCCATGTGGGTGCTCACATGACAGGCCTGTCACAAAAGCAGGGGAGACATACAACAGAGCGGTCACTGAACAGAGCAGCCAATGTAACCACAGGACAAGATTGTCACAAAACAGTCACAGGTGCAAGGTGGCAGCAGGACATGGCAGTCACACGGGCAGTGTGGTCACAGAATGTAAGAATCAAGAAGCCGTGAAGCCACAGAATATATATATATATGGACTCTGAGCTCTCATTTCAACCACATATTAACACATTAACAACCTCCTGCTACCTCCATCTCAAAACTATCTCCAGAACTCATCCCTTCCTTACACAAGAGGCTACTAAACTGCTTGTGCATGCTCTAATCATGTCTCGTCTTGATTACTGTAACACCCTACTCTGTGCTCTACCCAAAAGTCTGCCACCACTCCCCTAACCCCCCCCCCCCCCCTTACAGTGTTACGGAGGCAGACATCTTGGAACTCAGACATCCTCTGAGTTCCATCCTCTGAGTTCCAAGCATTGCAGGTCCATTTGTCTTCTCTAGTGTTGGTGCTCTGAACTTCCTGTGTCTCTATTTAGGCTCTAGTGCCTGTTTGTTAGGAACATAGGAGCAGGAAGTGCAGAGCAGCAAAAGTACAGAGAAGAAAGACGGTACTTCAAGCACCTGGAACTCGGAGGAGGTGAGTGCGTGTCACACATGCCTCCGTAATGCTGCAAGGGGGCAGGTTACTTTTGCCCCGGGGCCCCATTTTTGGAATACATTGAAAAATGAGCGGATACAGCTATCAGTTTGCTACAGCAGTAAATAGCAGTTGCAGCATCTTGACGCCGGAATATGAAAGCGTTTGTAGTGGAAAGCATAAACGCAAAAAAATAGCAGCAAGCTGGTTATAACGGCTACAGCAATAAATCTGCAGCACACTTAACACTGAAAAATGAAAGCGGCAGTAGTGGAAAGTGGAAACTCAAAAATTAGGGGCAAGCTGGTTTTAATGGCTACAGCAATAAGTAGCGTCTGCAACACACTTGGTATGTAATGAAAACAAAGTTGCCGTAGGTGGGGGGATCGTGTTAGGCATAGGTAGGGGTAGGTTAGTGTTATGAGTAGGTAGTGGAGAGTTTGTGAGGGAGGAAGGTCAGGTAAAGTGATAGTAGAATATGGGTAAAAATACGAGTATTGTAATATTGGTATTATCCAGTGCCCAATAGTAAAATATTGGTAATATTGCCAATATTTTCCTAGCAGCTTCACCCAGTGCCCACATTTCCAGACACTTTTTTATGTATGCGAGGAAAGGGGATGACTGGGGCTCTATTAATAATAATCTTTGAACATTAGCTGTAATCATGATTTGTTGTGTAGCAGCCCCCATATTTCCCAAATGGAATGGCCCAGGTATCAGTTCACATCATGGTCTCACCTCAGGACGTTCTCTTCATCACTGAAGCTGAGATGTCTCGTGTGATATTTCTGCGCACCCTGTGTGGAAGAGGAGAAAGCATTTATCACTATTAGAGGCTTGAGGCACCATCTAAACTATATACTCATTATGATTATTCAATGGTGTTAGACATGAGAACGGTTGCATGTTGTGCCATGGCTATGGTTATCCTTCTCACCACCATGACTGTAACACAAGGAGGAGGTACGTGACCACCATTTACCTGTCTCTTTAGGAACACTTCCAATTCCTGTATGAGGGAGTTGGACAGCTGCTGTCTCTGCAGAGCTTGCACTCTCTTCTGTAGGACTGGTGGCAGAGGCATCTTCCGACAAAGGGTCCAAGAAAAGACAGGAAGTTCCTGGAGTGGGAAACATTTAAGTAGAAAGTTACTTGGAAGAATACACAGTCAGGAGAACACCAGCACTAGTTATTAATCACAGCTGCTACATGTAAGTTCAGGGATCATTACCTACTCCTAATTATCACAGGTGTGCCGTCATGTGCAAGCATTGTCAAACATTGTCAGCTATTCATGTGAAAGCCGTTCACACATTACAAGAACATCATTTTGCGTAATGTTTGGAATTACATATCGGAATCTTGTGAACTCCAACATTTAAAGCAAACCTGAAGCAAAAAACAAAAACGTATGATATAATGAACTGTATGTGAACTACGGATAACGAAATAACGAATATAACATTAGTAGCAAAGAAAAGTGTCTCTTATTTTTATTTTCAGTTACACAGCTTTTTTTTTTTTTTTTTTTTTAATAACACTGCATCATACTGTCATAGTTGCATGTTTCAAAACCACACTCAGTCTTTTAAGCTATAAGACAAAGCAGAAATAATGACTCTCACTGTTTCTTGGCTATTTAAAGTGGATCCGAGGTGAACTTTTACTCATTGCATAATTGTGTTCCTTTCCTATTGTTTATAGGGCATTCCTCAAGCTAAATACTTTTTTTTTTTAATACTCGAATTCCTTATAAACTAAAAAAGCCACGCCCACAGGGTTTCAGAGAGCCTTGGCAGTAGCAAGGCTCATGGGAGCTCAGTCTGGGCAGGAGGAGGGGGAGGTGTTACTAGCCATTGATTTCAGAGGCAGAGGGGAGGAGGGGGGGATTAGGTTTTTTTCACAGGTTGAGTGCTCAAGATGCAGATAAGCTTGCCTCTGTGTAATGTTTACAAACAACATTGCTGCTGTCATTGTATCACAGGAAGAAATAATCATTTTCTATTAAAGCTGTTTGCAGCTAGATTTGCTGTGTAAACTATCTAAACTTTAGGTAACATATATAGACAAGTTACTTGTTATAGTTAGTTTTTCATCTCGGATCCGCTTTAAGTGCTTCAGACAAAAAAGGACTGTATTCAACCCAGTGTGTCAAATAGCTCAGAGAAGCTCTTTTGCATAGATAACAACTGTTAACTGATAACAGTTTTTTTTTTTAACTCCACTTGTACTAGAAAACTAGTACTCTGTACTCATTTCTTTGCTACTAATGTTCCATTTCTTAGCTGTACTACACATACAGTTCATTATCTCATAAGTTTATTTTTGCGTCAGGTTTGTTATAACCACTTTCGTGGTTCTCTACAGCGTATCTACGTCGGGCAGGACTTCAGTTCCAGCCAAGCCACGCAGATAATCATCAATGGCTGCGAATGGCAGCCGCTAGCTCCCGCCGCTGTACTTGCCGCCGCCAGTTAGAGGGGAGATAATTGAATGGGAACGCAGTTCCCATTCATTAATCTAAGTCCCCGTGTGAATGATCGCTGGCATCATTGTGATGCCTGCATCATTGTATCTTCCGGAGTAACACGTCCACGCATTGCTTCCTGTTTAGCGTACTTATAGTATGCTAATAGGAAATAATGCGAGAGGGCATCTTGTGGCCAAATAGTAAAATTACACTTACACACAGTAAAATTACACCTACATACATTTATTTTAATAAAAAGACTTGTGGCAGTCGGGGACATACGCATGCTTCCAGAGTCGTTCATCATGGCAGGAAAGCAGGGATTCATGACGTTCGTTCCTGCAGAGCGGGTGCTGGTAGAAGCGATGTCTGCTGCGTTCCAGCTCTGCTTCCCTGCTGTGACCTTTGGAAGCATGCGTGTGTCCCCGGCTGCCACAAGTCAATAGGAGGGGGGCAGGGGGAGGAGCCAGAGCTAGGGAGAGAGGAACAGAGCCACCAGGAATCGATTTATTTCGGGCATTGGCCGTAGTGAGACGGCCACTTCTAGTTTTGACCGGCCAGAACCCGAAGTGGCCAGACTTCGGGTTCTGGCCGTAACATATACATTTAAAATGACCTCCTTACCTCCCACCCACTCCCATAGTTACCTAAATAAATTATATGCACATTAAAAGACAAATAAAAAAAATACATACATACCTTACATACCATACATACATATATACATACCTTAAGGACTACACTTTCAAAAGGGTATATTCATGTCATTTATGAAATTATGGATTCGTAATTAGTAATGGACGCAAAATTTAAAAAATGCACCTTTACTTCCAAATAAAATATAGGTGCCATACATTGTACAAGGAAAATATTTTAAATGTTTTAATGCCCGGGACAAATCGTCAAATAAAATGTGTGGGTGTTAATTACGGCGGCATGTATTATTTTAAACATATAATGGCTGAAAACTGAGAAATAATGTATTTTTTCATTTTTTTGTTATTATTCCCATTAAAATGCATTAAGAATAAAATATTTCTTAGCAAAATGTACCACCTAAAGAAAGCCTAATTGGTGGCGAAAAAAAAACAAGATATAGATTGTTTCATTGTGATAAGTAGTAATCAAGTTATTGGCAAATTAATGGAAGGAGTGCTGAAAATTGCTCTGGTACAGAAGGGGAAAACCTCCTCAGTAGTGAAGCGGTTAATGTGATATAGCAAAATTCTGATGGAAAAGTTGAATCTGTGCGCTTTTCCCTGTTACCTGCTGGCTCAGCTAAAAACTACAGCTGTACCACTATCTGGAAGTCTGAGGGATGTCACCTGCTACTAATTATCAATTGTACCACTACCTGGATGTTTGAATGACATCACCTGTTGCTAATGATCGCAGCTATGCTTTTACCGGTACCTGGATGCCTGCAGGAGATCCCCAATGGTGACAGCTGTGCTGCTACCTGAAAGTGTGGTGAAAGTCCTCAGTGATTACAGCTCGGCTTCCTCTGTCTGGACATCTGCAGAAGACCTGGAAGGTGGACATGGGGTCGTACCTGGCACAGCGTGCTTTGGCTTTGTGTATGGCTACTGACATGGAAAATGCTACGGCTGTTTTCTGTCAGCGATAAATCACAGTGCAAACAATGGCGTGGCCAGATTAACCCTCTGAACGTGACACATATCAGCTGGTGAAACAAGTAAAGTGTTCACACCGTGACAGAGAAACTTCTCACTGCGCTGGTGTCTGACAGGTGTCAGCAAAGCCCAAATATTGTGTGACTTTATCTCGCCAAACCGACAGTAAAATGGATGTCTGTCCTTGTGTGGGAAGGTTGGGGGACCTGCATCATGTGATCAACAGGCAGAGCAATTATATGGTGATAGAAGGGAGAGAAGTGGATAGATGCAGGGATGGGAAGAGGGGTGAATAACTGGAGGTGGATGGATACAAAAGAGCATGGGGGGCTAGAAGGAGGGACGAGTGGACAGGTGGAGGGGGTTGAGGGATGGACGGGAGAACAGATGGGTGAAAGTAGGCATGGGGGGTCTCGAAGGAGGGAGGGGTGGACAGATGGAGGAGAGTGGAGGGGTGGAGAGATGGAGGGAAGGATGGGAGAACAGATGGGTAGAAGTAGGCATGAGGGGTCTGGAAGGAGGGACGGGTGGACAGATGAAGGAGAGTGGGGGGGGGGTGAAGAGATGGAAGGGAGAACAAATGGGTGGAAGTAGGCATGGGGGTCTGGAAGGAGGAAGGGGTGGACAGATGAGGAGGGAGAGTGCAGGGGTGGAGAGATGGAAGGGAGAACAGATGGGTGGAAGTAGGCATGGGGGTCTGGAAGGAGGGAGGGGTGGACAGATGAGGAAGGAGAGTGGAGGGGTGGAGAGATGGAGGGAAGGATGGGAGAACAGATGGGTGGAAGTAGGCATGGGGGTCTGGAAGGAGGAAGGGGTGGACAGATGAGGAGGGAGAGTGCAGGGGTGGAGAGATGGAAGGGAGAACAGATGGGTGGAAGTAGGCATGGGGGTCTGGAAGGAGGGAGGGGTGGACAGATGAGGAAGGAGAGTGGAGGGGTGGAGAGATGGAGGGAAGGATGGGAGAACAGATGGATGGAAGTAGGCATGGGGGTCTGGAAGAAGGGAGGGGTGGACAGATGAGGAGGGAGAGTGCAGGGGTGGAGAGATGGAAGGGAGAACAGATGGGTGGAAGTAGGCATGGGGGTCTGGAAGGAGGGAGGGGTGGACAGATGAGGAAGGAGAGTGGAGGGGTGGAGAGATGGAGGGAAGGATGGGAGAACAGATGGGTGGAAGTAGGCATGGGGGTCTGGAAGGAGGAAGGGGTGGACAGATGAGGAGGGAGAGTGCAGGGGTGGAGAGATGGAAGGGAGAACAGATGGGTGGAAGTAGGCATGGGGGTCTGGAAGGAGGGAGGGGTGGACAGATGAGGAAGGAGAGTGGAGGGGTGGAGAGATGGAGGGAAGGATGGGAGAACAGATGGATGGAAGTAGGCATGGGTGTCTGGAAGGAGAGAGAGGTGAACAGATGAGAAAGGAGATTGGGGGGCAGTGAAGGGATGGAGAGATGGAGGTAAGGATGGGAGAACAGATGGGTGGAAGTAGGCATGAGGGTCTGGAAGGAGGGTGGATTGATAGATGAAGGAGTAGAGTGGAGGGGGAGCGGGATGGGGATGAAGAGAAAGGGATGAATGGGCAGCAAGGTGGCGTAGTGGTTAGCTCTCTCACCTTGCAGCGACGGGTCCCCGGTTCGCATCCCAGCCAGAACACTATCTGCATGAGTTTTTATGTTCTTGCTGTGTTTGCCTGTGTTTCCTCTGGGCACTCCGGTTTCCTCCCACGTCCCAAAAACATACAGATAATTGGCTTCCCCCTAAAATTGGTCCTAGATTACGATGCATACACTACACGATACATACATACATACATGTAAAGCCTCTTACACACTAACACGAGATTCCAATTTTTTATCTGATCCGATTTGTGATTCCAATTACAAAATGTACTGCAAGCTGCTACATTTTTAATCGGAATTTAAAAAAAATCAGACGTATAAAAAAAAAAAATCGGAATCACATGTAGTGTGCAAGAGGCCTGACTGTGGTAGAGATTAGATTGTGAGCCCCTCTGAGTTGGTGGCAAGACAATATACTCTGTACAGCGCTGCGTACGTTGTCGGCGCTATATAAATACTAAAATAATAATAATAAGATAATAATAGACGGAGGGAAAAATGAATGGATGTGAGAACAGATGGATGGAAGCACACTGTAGCTCATATTCAATTAACCAAGCTTTCTACTAGGAGATACATTTTCACCTTATTAAAAAAAAAAATACATAAAATCACCTCCTGGCACTTACAAAAATACTAAAATGTAGGTACAAAATTAATAGCAAACTCATTTCAAGTATTGTCTTGCTTCCTGGGGACTTAAAAGACAAGAGTTAATTGAGTCGGAGCATGGAGGGTTGGAAGGAAGGGGGGATTGACATACGAACAAGTAAAGGAGATCGACATACGGGCAAGTAAAGGGAATGAGGGTCAACATACATACGGACAAGTAAAGTGTGGGGGGGGAATAGATATACCGACAAGTAGAGAGGATGGGGGGGGTCGACATACGGACACGTACAGGGGATGAGGGTGGACATACGGACAAGTAAAGGGGATGGGGGGATAGATTTACCGACAAGTAGAGGGGATGGGGGTGTCGACATACGGACAAGTAAAGGGGATGAGGGTGGACATACGGACAAGTAAAGGGGATGGGGGGGATAGATATCCCGACAAGTAGAGGGGATGGGGGGGGGTGTCAACATACGGACAAGTAAAGGGGATGAGGATGGACATACGGAGAAGTAAAGGGGATGGGGGGATAAATATACCGACAAGTAGAGGGGATGGGGGGTGTCGACATACGGACAAGTAAAGGGGATGAGGGTGGACATACAGACAAGTAAAGGGGATGGGGGGATAGATTTACCGACAAGTAGAGGGGATGGGGGGGGGGGGTCAACATACGGACAAGTAAAGGGGATGAGGGTGGACATACGGACAAGTAAAGGGGATGGGGGGGGGATAGATATACCGACAAGTAGAGGGGATGGGGGGTGTCGACATACGGACACGTAAAGGGGATGGGGAGGGGGGGCATACGGACAAGTAAGGGGAATGGGTCGATAGATATACCGAAAAGTAGAGGGGATGGGGGGGGGGGGGGGGGTGCCAGGTATTTGGTGGATAATTGTATGAATGGATGGATTGTTATTCAGCTCATTATGGTGAAATATAACTATGCTGATTTTTGTGCCGTGTATTTTATTGTGAAATCTGCTCAGCTTATGTTACAATCCATCTTACTATAAGCTGCTGGGTCAGTGTGTTCTTTCACTAAAGCTATAGATACACAATACTTTTTCACTCCTACCTTTCTTAATCTTCTCAGATGAAAAATCAGCAACCAGCATATCTACTGGCGCCCACTGATGTTGGCAGCCTACTTATCACTGATCGGCCAAGTATGAAAATCCTAAGTCAAATGCTGTTGCCTCCTGCTTAACCTCCTCCTTCCCTTTCCATGAGACAAAACTTAATACTTGTCTTCACCTCTATTCTCATCACAGTACAGACCATGCTGCTCATCTAACCCCTCCCCATCACAGGACAGACCATGCTGCTCATCTAACCCTTTCTCATCATAGGACAGACCATGCTGCTCATCTAATCCTTCCCCATCACAGGACAGACCATGCTGCTCATCTAACCCCTCCCCATCACAGGACAGACCATGCTGCTCATCTAACCCCTCCCCATCACAGGACAGACCATGCTGCTCATCTAACACCCCCCCATCACAGGACAGGCATACTGTCAGTCCCTCCACTCCTCTTCTTCACGTAACTACAGGGTGGGCCATTTATATAGATACACCTTAATAAAAATGGGAATGGTTGGTGATATTAACTTCCTGTTTGTGGCACATTAGTATATGTGAGGGGGGAAACTTTTCAAGATGGGGTGTGACCATGGCGGCCATTTTGAAGTTGGCCATTTTAAATCCAACTTTTGTTTTTTCAATAGGAAGAGGGTCATGAAATCTGCTGCAATGACCTGGTTACTGCGTTCACCAGACATCAACACAATTTCTATCTGCTCCTCACGTGTTAATCTCAGTAACATGTCAATGGCTGTAAACAAAGAGAAACTTGTAAGTAACTCATGAAAGAATACAGTTACGTTAAAACCAAGCACACCATTGTTTTTCTTGTGAAATTCTCAATAAGTTTGATTTGTCACATGACCCTCTTCCTATTGAAAAAGCAAAAGTTGGATTTAAAATGGCTGACTTCAAAATGGCCGCCATGGTCACCACCCATCTTGAAAAGTTTCCCCCCTCACATATACTAATGTGCCACACACAGGAAGTTAATATCACCAACCATTCCCATTTTATTAAGGTGTATCCGCATAAATGGCACACCCTGTACAATATTCCTCCATTTTTCAATAATCTTCTCCACATAAACCATCTCAGTACCTGGACTTCTTCATCCAACCCCCGACCCTACACTATCCCCCCTCCACTTCATCTGAACTCTCCCATTCCCCATCCCATTTCTCCAGACACTCCCGCCCCTCTGCCCCATTCCCTTCACCTTCTCCAATCAAACTACCTTAACCTTTTCTGTACCCCAACCCCTGCCCCTTCTGATGTAGATAATCTAAATATAATATTTAGATAATCTATAAAGTTCTGCGGCTATTTGTATTGTATTTATCAGATGTGTGCCTGTATGTCATACATACAGTACGCCCTATATACAAGTCCTACTGTAAATGCACAGTACTGTGTGGTTACTTGGGGGTCAATTTAGGTTGCATTGTCCATTCTTGCAGTCTAAGTAGGACATGCCAGAATGGGCCTCCTGCCAGGGAAATGACCCCTGATATTTGGGAATTTGGCCACTTTATACAGAGAAGCCATTGTATGTCCTGAATGATGGTTTCTCCACTGCTTCCAAACAATTTCCAATTATAACATCTTATCTGGAATTTAACGCTCTGCTGACCAGTGTCCTTCCAATTCACCTCACCATCACACTGTACTCATGACCATTGAAAAACAGCAGAGCTAAAGCTTAACTCTGCTGTTTTTCAATGGTCATGAGTACAGTGTGATGTACAAAAACAGTACAAGACAAAAGCACAACCGGAGACAGCCAGATTCACTGTGCAGACAATGACATCACAAAACTAGATGGAAGGATTCTACTGTAATGATGTCAACAGAATAGATCACACAATGTAAGTATCCTGGCCTTATATAATAATTGAGCTGCACAGGACAAAGAGGTATCTTTTCCAGCTCTCCAGGAACACACAATGATGAGATTTCATAGTCAATTCAGTTGTGTACACCAGACATGAAGACTTCTTGTGGTTTCCCTCTCATATGCATCAGCAACCCTCCCATTCCACATGCAGTCTCCTCTTCATGTGTGACATCCATGTATGGCAGCCCCTATCTCTCATGTACAGCTTTCTTGGGCATCAGATACACTCCTCCACGTGTTGCTCCCTATTTGCAGCCTCCACTTTCATACATAGCCTTTTCATACCCAGCTGCCCCTTTTACAGCAGCTTCCTTAGGCTCAGGCCTCTGTGGCCTTTCCATAAATCCCGCCCTGCTTGCCCTGTATGCTGCTGTGGCTTACACATAGTTACATAGTTATTGGGGTTGAATAAAGGCATATGTCAATCGGGTTCAACCCCAAAACAAAGTACAACACCAGCTTGCTCCCTCACATATCTTTGTTGATCTAGAGGAAGGTGAAAACCCCTTACAAAGCAGGGTCCAATTAGCCCCAAAAGAGATAAAAAATTCCTTCCCGACTCCACATGGCAATTTGATAAAATCAGATAGAATCCCTGGATTAACACCACTGGGCATTACCTAGTAATTATAGCCATGGATGTCTTTAAATGCAAGGAAAGCATCTACGCCCCCTTTAAATGCAGATATAGAATTTGCTGTAACTACTTTTAAGCTTACAGGTCTATAGTTTCCCAGATCTGATTTTTTGCCCTTCTTAAATAATGGGAAAACGTGGGCAGTACGCCAATCTACTGGAACTCTGCCAGTTGAAAGGGAGTCACAAAATATAAGATAAAGGGATTTATCGAGAACTGAACTTAATTCCCTTAGGACCCGAGGATGTATGCTATCCGGGCTAGGTGCCTTGTCTATTTTTATTTTTTTAGTCTTGCCTTTACTTCTTCCTGCGTTAAAGGGAAGGTTCAGGGACTAGCTAAAAAAAATAAAAATCCATTTCCACTTACCTGGGGCTTCCTCCAGCCCGTGGCAGGCAGGAGGTGCCCTCGGCGCCGCTCCGCAGGCTCCCGGTGGTCTCCGGTGGCCGACCCGACCTGGCCAGGCCGGCGGCCAGGTCGGGCCTCTTCTGCGCTCCATGGTGCGTTCCACGCCGGCGCGCTGACGTCATCGGACGTCCTCCAGGCTGTACTGCGCAGGCTCAGAACTACTGAGCCTGCGCAGTACAACCCGGAGGACGTCCGATGACGTCAGCGCGTCGGCGTGGAACGCACCATGGAGCGCAGAAGAGGCCCAACCTGGCCGCCGGCCTGGCCAGGTCGGGTCGGCCACCGGAGACCACCGGGAGCCTGCGGAGCGGCGCCGAGGGCACCTCCTGCCTGCCACGGGCTGGAGGAAGCCCCAGGTAAGTGGAAATGGATTTTTATTTTTTTTAGCTAGTCCCTGAACCTTCCCTTTAAGTATTTAATACTACAATTGGAAGATTGAGACTCTTCTGCATCTGTAATTTGCAACAGTGATGTTTCCCTTGTGAAGATAGAAGCAAAGAAAGCATTTAATAACTCTGCCTTACCTTGGTCATCCACCATTGAGTTCCCACCCTAATCCTTTAGGAGTCCAATACAGTCAAGCTTTCTTTTTTTAGAGTTGATGTACTTGTAAAACTTCTTTGGGTTAGATTTGATATCCCTAGCGATTTGATTTTCAGCTTCAATCTTTGCCCGGCTTATTTCTTTTTTACAACTTTAATTGCACTCCTTATAATTGCTTAATGCAGCCTCGGTTCCCTCCTGTTTTAGGATCCTATAGGCATTATTTTTCCCCTTCATTTTATCTCTAACCTTTCTATTCATCCACATAGGCCTTTTTTATTCCTAGACATTTTGTTTCCATATGGGATATATTTACTACAATATTGATTGAGAATCATTTTAAAAGCTTGCCATCTCCCTTCAGTGTCCTTCCCTTGTAGTACATTATCCCAGTTTACCAAACGTAGTGCCTGCCTGAGTTGCTTGAACTTTGCTTTTCTAAAATTCATAGTTTTAGTTGTTGTGATCACTATTTCCCAAATGTTCTTGAACCTGCACATTTGATACATTATCTGGTCTATTTGAAATTATCAAATCCAGTAACGCATTTCCCCTAGTTGGTTAAGTTACCATTTGAGTCAGGTAACTGTTCTGTAGCGTTGCCAGAAATCTGCCGCTTTTACCAGAATGGGTAGCCCCAATACTCCAGTCAATATCTGGAAAGTTGAAGTCACCCATAACTATGGCCTAATTTTTACTTGCAGCTTTTTTAATCTGCTGTAGTAATTGCAGTTCTGCAGCTTCATGAATATGTGGTGGCCTGTAGCATACCCCTATAAGCATCTGGCAACCTTTATTTCCACCATGAATATTTACCCAAACGGACTCCACATCTTCACAATCTTCATCCATCTCATCATTCAGGACAGCTGTAAAAGCGTTCTGAAAGGAGTCATCAGGGGAAAAAGGCTAATATAAGTGGTACTTACCGGGGGCTTCCTCCAGCTCCAAGCTCCCAGGACATCCCTCGCCACAGCTCTGCCCGCAGCCGTTTGCCGCAGGTCCATCCCGGTCCCCGGCGAAGACGTCAGAGCGACCTCCAGGTCACTCTGTACTGCGCCTGCGCGAGCCCACGTGGCGGTGATTGACAGCGCCGCTCGCGCAGGCGCAGTACAGAGCGACCTGGAGGTCGCACTGACATCATCGCCGGGGACCGGGACGGACCTGCGGCGAACGGCTGCGGGCAGAGCTGCGGCGAGGGACGTCCTGGGAGCTTGGAGCTGGAGGAAGCCCCCGGTAAGTACCATTTATATTAGCCTTTTTCCCCTGATGACTTCTTTAAAGAGACAAACCCCTCCACCTTTTTTCCCTGTTCTATCCTTACTAAACACATTGTATCCCTCTAAATTAGCTATCCAGTCATGGCTTTCATCCATCCATGTCTCGGTTATTCCCACAGTGTCATAGCCTTTATCAATCAGAATGAACTCTAGTTCATCCATTTTATTTGCAAGGCTCCAAGCATTGGTTACCATGCACTATATATTTTTACCACCACACTTTCCAATGTTGGTTGCTTACTTTTTAAACTACCCCCCCCCCCCCCCTCCCACCGTAATGTTAGGCTCCCACTGTCTTTTTAACTTTATCTTGTCCACATATTGAAACTTTACCCTCTCGCCTCCCCCCAGATCGTAGTTTAAAATCTCCTACATGCAATATGTATGTATTGCTATAAACTTCTTAGTATGAGGAGGAGTCATTGTTTTATCAAGATGTGAGGGAAGGAGAAGAAAGATGGTATGTGTAGAAATGACGGTCGGTAACTGAAAGACCCCCCCAAACACAAAATCTCTCTAAAGGAATATGCCAGGATTCCTTATATGGTTGGTGCTGTTAGGTGTATATCCAGAAAGATATGAGAGGTGGTTGCATAGTAGATGTTATTAGGAAGGTATCCAGCGAAAATAATAGGGATAGTGGTATGCTAAGTGCTATTAGGAATGAACCCAAGAATATATGAGGTAGCTACATGTTGTTAGGAAGGTAACTAGGAATATGCCAGCGGTGGTTTTTGTTATTAGAATTTATTTAGGAACTAGCAGACCTAAGCCCATTTAAAATGGGCTCTAGGTCTTTTTTCTACCACCGGCAGTCAGTGCGCATGCGCGCGCATGCAACTGCCGTGCACGCTCCCGTCCAGCTCGCAGTCCACCCACCTTGCTTCCTGGTCCTGTTCAGCTGTCCATACTGCGCACATGCACAGTAGCAAAAAACAGGGACATGGACAGCTGGACGCAGTGACACAGGGAGATTATTATAGAGGATATACCATGGATGATTGCATGGTTTTTGATATTAGGAGTTTATTTAGGAATATACCATAGGTGATTACATGGTTTTGTTATTAAGAATTTATTTAGAAATGTACTGATGCTAATAGGATTGTATCCAGGAACATACCGGTTTTGTTTATCCAGTCAGTGCTATGTCTCCAGAAATATAGAGGAAATATAAGTACCACTACTTATGAATATATCAGTTATATTGCTATATGGTCAGATTAGTGCTGTTAGAGAGACATCCAAAAATATACCAGGGCTCGTTGTATAGTCGGCACTAAGTTGATCATGGCGAACATGTCCGACCAGGAGACACTTCTTTATTATTCAAAAAGACTGGGCAAAATTCCTTTAGCAAGGGACATGTACGA
This sequence comes from Hyperolius riggenbachi, assembly GCF_040937935.1. Taxonomy (NCBI): domain Eukaryota; kingdom Metazoa; phylum Chordata; class Amphibia; order Anura; family Hyperoliidae; genus Hyperolius; species Hyperolius riggenbachi. Next base: position 209,384,646 of record NC_090657.1, on the reverse strand, counting down.
AAAGTATTGGGCAGTCTGGTATCCTGGGTTAGAATTCCAGTCCTCAGGTGATAATAAGAAATGTGTGTTTGACAGTTATACCTAGACCTAACTAGCTATGGCAACAAAAAGTAGGCAACTGTTCTTTCTGACAATATTGAAACCTTATCATAGATCCTGGCACATCCCACCAAAATGGTGCCTCACCTAGGTTTATGTTTTATATATTGTTTACTATAGTTAAGTAAAAACTGATAAGATTTTATTATGTGTGTGGCTACCAAAAACTTGGGCCTAACAAAAGCTCTGTTAAAAATTACCGTAACAGTCAACATTAATTTATTAAACATTAGTAATTGTCACAGGAGCTCTAGTGGCTGACCGCACTTAGCCTTCTAAACGATGCCAGCGCACAGATCGTGCGAACTCTGGTCGCCGTCAATGCGCAGGAACCGTTAAGAATTGGCCGCGGACAAACCAGGAGGGCGCCTGTGAGATACGGGTGATTACCACGTCACCTACTGGTTCAGAGTAAACTGCCACCACCGCGGTTACTATGCGACCGTGGGGCCCACTAACTGACTGACTAATCATGCGAATAAAACGGTTAAACACACGATATTCTGTCTAGCCAACAACAAACAAACAGTAGCGTATCTTCAGAGACCCGGGATCAGTTCTGTGTGTGCTGATAAGCAGGGTAGCGGAAAGTGAATGACTTGGAGAAAGTCGTTTATTCACGCAATATAAATAATTAATATATACAGACAATTTATTAAAAATCACAATTATTAAGACAGTAATAGCCAGTATGAAAAATAAAAGAAGGGAGAAAAAATACTTAGTTCCTGGAAAGATGTCCTTATTGTGGGAAGAATCATAAAGTTCTTGGTTTCAAAGTCCAGAGTTCAGACCAGGTGGATGCCAGCATATCCTCAAGCTGGCATCTCATGAGTTCAAGATGTTTCAGTGTGGAGGACCCTGAGTTTGGCTCCTCTGCCATTCTTATGCCCCTGATTCAGTAGGAGGAAGTGAGGGCGGGCCCACACACCCCCTTAGAACATGAGATGAGTCCTGCCCTTGTCCTGGAGACCAGAAATCATGCCTTAACCATATATGGGCTCTTTCTCACAGAACCGTACAGGTCAGGGCAGATTTACTAATATTTTCAGGTCTGCCTCGATGTACCCAGCAGTCTGATACCAAACATGAGGGGTGGGACCCCTGTGGTACCATTAGGGCACTGTTGAACTGCCTAACGGGCAGTCTTTACCTCAGAAGGTTCTGAAATGTTCTCAGTACCAACGCCAGGCAGGGCCCTACCTGCTCTGTTAGTTTGGAGGGTCTGCCAGCCTGGCAACACAGAAAATATGATACATATAGCAGTTTATGGAATATGAGAGACCCCTGGGATTTATACCAGGTCATTCCCAGGCAAAGGTTCTTTGAAGTTGGCAGCAGCAAGCCACATGTCGGCTCCCTGCTGGGAAAAGGAGTCGGAGTGTCTGAGTTTCCTCACTCTAAATTGGTTCTGTCATGGTGTTTGTCACCTTATACCTGATGGATGGGCCATCAGCACAGCTTGAAGCCAGGGACTCTCTGGGCCCAGGCTCATTAGCATATCAAAAGGGCCAACCAGCAGTTAGGCTGGGGCTCTCTCTCTGCTGAGAAAAGACTGCAGCTGCCCCTACACACTCAACCCGGATTGTACCGTTTTGAAGCGCAATCGATGCAGGGAATCGAGTGCGATTGCTTTTTCTTCACGGTCGTCCAGGACGCGCCTGCGTCCCCGCAATCGTCCGTGACAGCCCTCCCCCTTGTCCGTGGCTTAGCCACTCATCCGCAAGATGTGTGGCGGCGCCGCTAACCTGGCTGACGGGCCTCGAGTTGCCGGTACGGCGGGAAAACCTATTGGAGCCTGTGGCTCGGTTCCCCTGGACCGGTCGCGGTCTGCTACCCTCAGGGTTGACCCAACATGGACCGTTCTGGACAGGGCGTTTGCGCCACTGCAGTCGGACGTGGTGCCTGCCGGGACTGCTGACAACGGGCAGTGGGTTGGTTAGGTCAACAGCCAGCCCACGCAGGGTTCCCCTGCTGAGTGGCTGTGGACCTAAGGGAACCCCGCGGGAATCCCTGGACCTTCCCAGCTCCTGACAGACGGCACATGCCCTGCAGTAGTTTGCTACATCCCTGTTCATCCGGGGCCAATAAAACTAGTTCCGAATACCGGCGAGTGTCTTGCGGACACCCGAGTGCCCTGTCAGAGGATTACCATGTGCGGATTTCAGCACATGTCCCCTGAACGCACTCGGGACCACAAGCCACTTGGTATTCGCGTGGGATCTACCTGTAGGGGGCTGTACAGACTCACTGTACAGTCTCCCACCTTCCCAGTACACCTTGAAAGCGGCCCCGTCTGCGAGGGGCTCAGCGGCTTGCTGCCTGAGCACCTCCAGGCTTGGGTCACTTTGTAGTGCAGCTGAGAATACGGCGCTGTCAGTTTCAGCCAACTGGCTCATGTCACACGAGGCCAGCGGCTGAAAGGTCTCATCCCTGCGGTCAGAGGAGGGGGAGGAGGCCGGAACCCCCTCCACCTGTTCTGAGCCCAGGTTCTGAGCAGTGCAGCTGCGCGGTACTGCTAGCACCGGTACACTGTCAGAATGGCACAGACGGACAGTACTCAAATCATCATTGCATGCAGTAATGATATTGACAGGTATAGACATTTTTTCATTACAGATAGGTTGTACAGTAAACTCAGGTACAGTTACAGCATCATCACAACAGACAGTCTGTACATCAAACTCAGGTGCCTTTGAAGCAGGCACTATTGAACCTGGTACCCTTGAACTGGGCACATTCAACCCACCTCCCCCTGGTGCTCCCCCAAGTGTATAAAGTACCTGGTGGTGGGTGGAGAGTCCGTCTCCTTCCGTGAGCGACAAGGCGGTCGTGGCAGGTTCATAGTAGGACACAAGCTTGCCCAAATCAGTCCCTAGCAACACAGGGACTGGGAGATCCTTCATAACCCCAACAACCCTTTCGTGGACCCCTCCCACTCCCCAATCCAGCTTCACTCTGGCGTGGGCTATGTGGAAAAGGGTGCCCTCTACTCCAGTAAGGGCAAGGGATCGGCTGGAGCTGATCCTCTCCTTTGGCACAAGATGTGAGTGAACTAACGTGATGTCAGCTCCGGTGTCTCGAAATCCGGTGACAACTTTGCCGTTCACTCTAACAAGTTGCTGCTGGTCGGTTCGGTCGCGGATTTCCTTTCCGCGGGCAAACAGGACAAAATCGGATGATCCAGGCTGTGGTTCGCTGGCGGGCTGCCTCTGCTGTGGGTGAGGTGCAGGTGATGCAGATGATCCAGGTGCTGGTGGTGTCTGTCTCCGCTCCGGACAGTCGAATTTCATGTGTCCGGGCTGGCGGCAGTAGTGACAGGTGACCTCTCCAGGCGCTGCGGGCCTGGGTGCAGCAGCTGCGCTGGGTGGCCTCTGTGGCGGACGGCTCACAGGGGCAGGAGGGTCTGCCGAGGTATTGGGCTGACCTCCTCTCCAGCTGAATGGGACAGTTCTGCGTGTATCAGCCACCCGGGTAGTTGCAAAAGTCTCAGCAAGGTCTGCAGCGACAGTGGCTGAAGCCGGCCTGCGTTCTAACACAAACTGTCGTACATCAGCAGGGCAAATGTTCAGAAATTGTTCCAGGACTATCAAGTCCTCCAGGACATCATAAGACCCTTTGGTGAGGCCTAGAGTCCACTGCCGGAGTGTGGTGAGCAAGCTGCTGGCCACATCTCGGTACGAATCAGAAGGCTTTTTCTGCCAGGCCCTAAACTTTTTCCGATAGGCTTCTGGCGTCAGCTGGTACTTAGTAATGATAGCGTCTTTTATAGCAGCATAATCATTATCCTTTTCCGCAGGCAATTCTGCGAAAGCATCAAGCGCTTTGTAGCGCAGCAACGGTGTCAGATGTCTGGCCCACTGGTCTTGGGACAGACGATACTGACGGCATGCTTTTTCAAAAGACCGCAAAAACAAGTCAATGTCAGTGTCTTTTTCAATATTAGCAAATTTAAATTTTGCACTTACGGGTGCTGCAGCTCCTTCAGCAGGGAGGCTGGGCGGTGAACTCCGGCTGGCCTGTTGCACCTTTGCCATGTTGAGCTCATGCTGTCGTCTCTCCCGCGCCTCTGCGGCATCCCTCTCCGCGTGGCGTTTAGCAGCAGCAGCAGCAGCTTTGCGTTCTGCAGATTGGCGCTCCCGTTCCTCTCGTGCTTCCATGTACTGCATGTACTTTTCCAGGTCAGTCTCCATCAGCTTTTGTAATGCCTGCTGCATTACCGGGTCAGCACCCATGGACAGTCCAGTACTGGCCAGTTCCGGGCGAGTAATGTCAGAAACTCTGGGATTGGGGTCCATACTGACAGTCTCTGGCGTAACTGTTGCAACAGGGCCCGCAGGATGCTCAACCTCTGTACGCCTAAGATCTTCAGCCTCTGGTTCCCCTTGATTGTCAGATGGGCTGGTATCCACCTCAGCGGACACTCCCGGCTCCCGCAGTTGCTGGGCATCCCATCTGGACAAGTCTGCTATCAGGTCCCGTTTTGTCTTGCGGAGGATGCCAATGCCCCTCTCTTTGCAAAGATTTTCCAGGTCTGCTAGGCACATGTTCTGGTAGTTCCCGGACATTTCCATGCCAAATAAAATAAAACTTTGGGGAAGGGGTACTGGCTACACAGTCTCTCTGTATATATAAAAAATATATTGCCTTCCAGCTACACCAACGAATTAGTTCGTTTCTCGATAGCGCTAGCGCTATCGCAGATACTTTCAGCACAACACAGATCCCAACCGCTGCCTAACACTGTCACAGGAGCTCTAGTGGCTGACCGCACTTAGCCTGCTAAACGATGCCAGCGCACAGATCGTGCGAACTCTGGTCGCCGTCAATGCGCAGGAACCGTTAAGAATTGGCCGCGGACAAACCAGGAGGGCGCCTGTGAGATACGGGTGATTACCACGTCACCTACTGGTTCAGAGTAAACTGCCACCACCGCGGTTACTATGGGACCGTGGGGCCCACTAACTGACTGACTAATCCTGCGAATACAACGGTTAAACACACGATATTCTGTCTAGCCAACAACAAACAAACAGTAGCGTATCTTCAGAGACCCGGGATCAGTTCTGTGTGTGCTGATAAGCAGGGTAGCGGAAAGTGAATGACTTGGAGAAAGTCGTTTATTCACGCAATATAAATAATTAATATATACAGACAATTTATTAAAAATCACAATTATTAAGACAGTAATAGCCAGTATGAAAAATAAAAGAAGGGAGAAAAAATACTTAGTTCCTGGAAAGATGTCCTTATTGTGGGAAGAATCATAAAGTTCTTGGTTTCAAAGTCCAGAGTTCAGACCAGGTGGATGCCAGCATATCCTCAAGCTGGCATCTCATGAGTTCAAGATGTTTCAGTGTGGAGGACCCTGAGTTTGGCTCCTCTGCCATTCTTATGCCCCTGATTCAGTAGGAGGAAGTGAGGGCGGGCCCACACACCCCCTTAGAACATGAGATGAGTCCTGCCCTTGTCCTGGAGACCAGAAATCATGCCTTAACCATATATGGGCTCTATCTCACAGAACCGTACAGGTCAGGGCAGATTTACTAATATTTTCAGGTCTGCCTCGATGTACCCAGCAGTCTGATACCAAACATGAGGGGTGGGACCCCTGTGGTACCATTAGGGCACTGTTGAACTGCCTAACGGGCAGTCTTTACCTCAGAAGGTTCTGAAATGTTCTCAGAACCAACGCCAGGCAGGGCCCTACCTGCTCTGTTAGTTTGGAGGGTCTGCCAGCCTGGCAACACAGAAAATATGATACATATAGCAGTTTATGGAATATGAGAGACCCCTGGGATTTATACCAGGTCATTCCCAGGCAAAGGTTCTTTGAAGTTGGCAGCAGCAAGCCACATGTCGGCTCCCTGCTGGGAAAAGGAGTCGGAGTGTCTGAGTTTCCTCACTCTAAATTGGTTCTGTCATGGTGTTTGTCACCTTATACCTGATGGATGGGCCATCAGCACAGCTTGAAGCCAGGGACTCTCTGGGCCCAGGCTCATTAGCATATCAAAAGGGCCAACCAGCAGTTAGGCTGGGGCTCTCTCTCTGCTGAGAAAAGACTGCAGCTGCCCCTACACACTCAACCCGGATTGTACCGTTTTGAAGCGCAATCGATGCAGGGAATCGAGTGCGATTGCTTTTTCTTCACGGTCGTCCAGGACGCGCCTGCGTCCCCGCAATCGTCCGTGACAGTAATAGCCACAGAAACAATTGACAGGGTGAAAGTTAGTGAATGGAACATTTATAATTCTGCATATGATTATTGCTTGAATCTCTTCAGCTGTAACTCAATCTGTGCTTTAACTGAAATGTGAAATAAGACATGTCTTGGGAATGTTTATTGACTTGATTAATGTTAAGTTTTAAAAGCAGTTACATGTAATATACAGTATTATATTGAATAAAGATTACGGTATATTCAAAAATGACAACAAAAAAAAACAACAAAAAACTGGGCAATAGGCTCACAGGTTCCAGGCAGAAAAACAGCCTTCAAATCATACCAGCCATACATTGCTGGATAGATATAAAGGCACATGACAGAGTCGTGGTTTTGAACAAACATATACAACATGATAAAAACAATACCAGGAATGATGATAAATGCTAATTACAAAAATAAGGAGTTGTATGAGCCATTGGCTACCGACATCACAGGCCTTATTCAATTCACTTTTCAAGTTTTCTCTTAGGTAATATTCTTACACTTGACCAATAAAATGCCTTTTAAATGGAACCTAATCTAAAAAAAAAGTGTTTTACTTACCTGGGGCTTCTACCCGCCCCCTGCAGCCATCCTGTGCCCTCGCAGTCACTCACGGCTCCTCCGGTCTACCGCCGCCAGCTAGTTTCATTTTTGCCGACTCCTAGTTGGCGGGCCGCCACGTGTACCTTTGCACGCTTTCCCGCTGGTGCAAGACGCTATCGCGGACGGCAACACGTATCTTTGTACAGGAGGAGCCGTGAGTGACTGCGAGGGCACAGGATGGCTGCAGGGGGCTGTTAGAAGCCCCCGGTAAGTGAAACTCATTTTTATTTTTGCGTTTAGGTTCCCTTTAAGCCACCAGAAAGCAAGAACATACATTTATTCATTTTGACAGTACGTTTTCACCCACTTTTTGGTACTTTTTCAATTAAAAAGTGCCAAAAATTTTAAGCAGAAGATGAAAAATGATCTAGGAGAATTTAGGAGAAAAAGTGAAGTGATTAAGGGTCCACATCTCAATTCAAGCATGATTTTTACAATCTAGCACCTTGTCCAATTAACTTTTACTCACAAGCTTTTTCCCCAGGATATAATTGTTACGGTATCTAAAAAAAATCGTTTTCAGACATAGCAATTGAAAAAGTAGGTAAAAAAAAAAAAAGTAATATCAAACTTAATTTGAATTTTTTCTTGCATGGTTAAAGGTATTTTATTAGTAACTCAGAAGAAAACTTAATAGGGTATGGGCCCTAGTGTCTATAGGAGAGTCTTTGGGAGCCTTCTGTAGAAAGGTGTATCTTAAAATTAGATGTCCATTTATGCCTTTCTTTCACAGTTTTCCCAAGTTCTACAAAGCTGGTGATCTCCCATTGCTGGAGATGCCCCATTGTTGCTTGGATTGGCTGTCTGGGGAAGCTCCTTGGTGGTTGGATGGAATCAGACTCTCATGTTCAGTGGTTTCCTGGTTGTGGAGCCTGGAGATCGTGCACTGCAGGAGCTTGGTCTGGTGGGGTCATTTTTCTTTCTTCAAGGCTATTAAGAATGTTATGTTTATACAGACACCTTGGTTACTGTATGTTGGCGGGGATAGTCACTCAGCAGTGTTTACATGTGACTCTAGCAGAGTGATTAATGAACAGGGTTACAGATTACAAGTAATGCACGTATTGCAGCATCAGAGGACGTGGCAGTGGTGAGGACTTTCTCTCCCAAGCCAGCTCCATCTACCTGACCATCAGAGCATAGCTGTTTTCAGTGAAAGGCTTATTCCATTTTAATGTCATCTTTCTTCTACACTCTCACTAGTTCCAAGAACACCTGGAGACCATCACCTTTTGTGGAGTTGTATAGTTAGATGTGACAGTTAGGGGCACTGCTGAGTTAGCCACATGAACCACAATAGGTGATAAACAGGTCTCACCACATGTAAAATGAGTGAAATGTATGTATATATTGTATTTCTGCAAAGAGACAGTTCATGGAATATAAAAGGAGGGCCCCAGGGCAAAAGTCATTCACACCTATCTGATTGCTTCAATTATTAGTCCAGAACAGAGAGAAAAGTGGAAAATCACCATTGACTGGCGGATAGTACTTTTGGTTGCTTTATAAAATAATCCTCCATATTGATCAACATGGATGGAGCAATGCCAGAAACCCATCACTGCCTGAGATCGCGTGTTAGGGACACCTAGAATGACGCTCTATGGTAAATCACCACCAGGGGAAAGCTACAGTTGTGTTCAAAATTATTCAACTCCCACTGAAATGTTGTGTTTTGGCCAGTTTGACATTGATTTTGATCATTTCAGTCATCTTATTTACAATTAAATCAAAGAGGCACTTGAAAGTCAAACAAATATAACATAACATTTATAATGAAATAACCACAAATGTCTTTTCTGTGCTCACATCATTATCAGTTTTATTCAACCCCCAAGTGACATTCATTCTTAGTACTTAGTACAACATCCTTATCCAGTTATAACAGCTTTTAAACGTAAAGCATAGCTTGACTCAAGTGTCTTGCAGCGATCTACGGGTATCTTAGCCCATTCTTCATGGGCAAAAGCCTCCAGTTCAGTCACATTCACATGCTGGGCATACACGGCACGTTTCTCAATGCAATTATTCGCCGGATTGAGCCAGCGGCTCGATGCCGGTGCATCCCCGCTCGTCCGCGCGTGTGCGCGGATCGATTGCCACTCGTCCCCGCGGGAGCGGCTAATTAGCCGCTCGTTTCTTGCAGTTGTTCTCCCCGCCGGTATCGAGCGCAGTATCGATCCGGCGGGGTATCGAGCGCAGTATCGATCCGGCGGGGTATCGGACACGTCGGATATTATCAATTGAGCCATCAAGCTCGATTGATAAGCCACCCAGCAGTCCGTGTATGCCCAGCATTAGGTTTGCGCGCTGCAACTGCTTTCTTTAAGTCCCACCAGAGGTTCTCAATCGGATTTAAGTCTGGTGACTGCGATGGCCACTCCAAAATGTTCCAGCCTTTAATCTGCAACCATGCTCTAGTGGACTTGGAGGTATGCTTGGGATCATTGTCCTGTTGAAAGGTCCAACATCACCCACGCCTCAGGTTTGTGATAGACTGCATCACATTTTCATCCAATATCTCCTGGTACTGAAGAGAATTCATGGTACCTTGCACACACTGAAGCTTCCCTGTACCTGCAGAAGCAAAACAGCCCCAAAGCATGATTGACCCCCCCGCCATGCTTCACAGTAGGCAAGGTGTTCTTTTCTTCATAGGCCTTGTTCTTCCTCCTCCAAACACAGCGTTGATCCATGGGCCCAAACAGTTCTAATTTTGTTTCATCAGTCCACAGAACACTACCACAAACGTTTTGGGATAGTGTTCTGTGTACTAGTCAGTAGAGTGTTCTTCTTGTGCTGGTTTCAAATGCCACAATTCTCTTTAGCTTAGAATTAATGGTGCATGTAACCAGCCCAGTGACAATTTGGTGCTGGTTTCAAACGTCACAATTCTCTTTAGCTTAGAATTAACGGTGCATGTAACCAGCCCAGTTACAATTTGAACTTGGAATTTGCGATGTCTCCCCATCACCAGAGTCTATTTTGTGTTATGTTGAGGGAACTGTTGATCTTATCAATTTAGCCAGGATGCCTGGGAAAGCTTCCTGAGTAAAAGTTAAGGCATCTAATTACATTTATGTTTGCTAAAGAATGTTTCTCCTCTGTATGTCAGTGTATATAAGCTGTGTTTTTCAGTTTTGGTCAGGAACCAGTCCGATGAAGGCTTTTTATAAGCTGAAAGCTCACTGTTTACTCATCTCTAAGTTAGCCAATAAATGGTATCATCCTGATTCAAAACTCCTTGCTTATTTAATCAGAAATAACTTTATCCCTACTTATGACACAGAAATGAAATATATATTGTTTTTTCAAGACAAACTAGGCTTTCATTGTATGCCATTTTTTCCCCTCGAACAATTTTGTTTTCTATGAATTTTAATGGAAGACAAAGAAAAAAATAGAACAAACATTTCTCAGTTTTACCAATTCCAGTTTAAAAATAAAAAGTGCTACTGTAGATAAAATACACAAATTTTGTTTGGCTATTCTTATCGCTTATCCCAAAACTTAGATTATGTTCTGGTCACAATATATGGTGAAGATATTTGATTCTGAAATAATGCTACAGAGTGTATTTTTCACTATGAAATTAGAAAATAAAAGTATTTTTAATAGTAAAAATCAATCTCATTAGTTCAGGAAACATATATTCCCATTCACCAATTAGTGCTACATCTGATAGTGCCAGAAATGTGCACAGGAGCAAGCCCAAACCTGCACAGCACTGCTTCTGCTACAAGACGTATATCTACTGACTTGTGGCTTAGATGAAGTCACAGAGGACGTATATCTACTGACTTGTGTATAAAGTGGTTAAAGACTTACAGGAGAAATGTGTCCTGCTCCTGCATCTCGTGTTTTTGTTTATTCAATGGTGTCCTACCGGCAGTACATTGGTACTGATAGGGTGAGTAGTTAGATATGGTGGTTCCTCCTATTGGCTGGCTCCTTTGTCCATTTTACCGAATGGCTGTTTGTTAGTTACCGACAGCTTCAGGCTGGAGGTAAAATACTGTATATCTCACTTGGTTTACCGAATGCTCTAATCTTTGTGAATTGATGTTTATTGACGCTACCAACATTATGTATTCCTATGGAGAGTCCACTAAGGGGCAGCTACACCAACATTATTTATTCCTATGGAGAGTCCACTAAGGTGCAGCTCCACCAACATTATGTATTCCTATGGAGAGTCCACTAAGGGGCAGCTCCAACAACATTATGTATTCCTATGGAGAGTCCACTAAGGGGCAGCTCCACCAACATTATGTATTCCTATGGAGAGTCCACTAAGGGGCAGCTCCACCAACATTATGTATTCCTCTGGAGAGTCCACTAAGGGGCATCTCCACCAACATTATGAATTCCTATGGAAAGTCCACTAAGGGGCAGCTCCACCCATATTATGTATTCCTATGGAGAGTCCACTAAGGGGCAGCTCCACTAATATTATGTATTCCTATGGAGAGTCCACTAAGGGGCAGCTCCACCAATATTATGTATTCCTATGGAGAGTCCACTAAGGGGCAGCACCACCAACATTATGCATTCCTATGGAGAGTCCACTAAGGGGCAGCTCCACCAACATTATGTATTCCTATGGAGAGTCCACTAAGGGGCAGCACCACCAACATTATGTATTCCTCTGGAGAGTCCACTAAGGGGCAGCTCCACCAACATTATGTATTCCTCTGGAGAGTCCACTAAGGGGCAGCTCCACCAACATTATGTATTCCTATAGAGAGTCCACTAAGGGGCAGCTCCACCAACATTATGTATTCTGATGGAGAGCCCACTAAGGGGCAGCTCCAACAACATTATGTATTCCTATGGAGAGTCCACTAAGGGGCAGCTCCAGCAATATTATGTATTCCTATGGAGAGTCCATTAAAGGGGCAGCTCCACCAACATTATGTATTCCTATGGAGAGTCCACTAAGGGGGAGCTCCACCAACATTATGTATTCCTATGACGAGTTCACTAAGGGGCAGCTCCACCAACATTATGTATTCCTATGGAGAGTCCACTAAGGGGCAGCTCCACCAACATTATGTATTCCTATGGAGAGTCCACTAAGGGGCAGCTCCACCAACATTATGTATTCCTCTGGAGAGTCCACTAAGGGGCATCTCCACCAACATTATGAATTCCTATGGAAAGTCCACTAAGGGGCAGCTCCACCCATATTATGTATTCCTATGGAGAGTCCACTAAGGGGCAGCTCCACTAATATTATGTATTCCTATGGAGAGTCCACTAAGGGGCAGCTCCACCAATATTATGTATTCCTATGGAGAATCCACTAAGGGGCAGCACCACCAACATTATGCATTCCTATGGAGAGTCCACTAAGGGGCAGCTCCACCAACATTATGTATTCCTATGGAGAGTCCACTAAGGGGCAGCACCACCAACATTATGTATTCCTATGGAGAGTCCACTAAGGGGCAGCTCCACCAACATTATGTATTCCTCTGGAGAGTCCACTAAGGGGCAGCTCCACCAACATTATGTATTCCTATGGAGAGTCCACTAAGGGGCAGCACCACCAACATTATGTATTCCTCTGGAGAGTCCACTAAGGGGCAGCTCCACCAACATTATGTATTCCTCTGGAGAGTCCACTAAGGGGCAGCTCCACCAACATTATGTATTCCTATAGAGAGTCCACTAAGGGGCAGCTCCACCAACATTATGTATTCTGATGGAGAGCCCACTAAGGGGCAGCTCCAACAACATTATGTATTCCTATGGAGAGTCCACTAAGGGGCAGCTCCAGCAATATTATGTATTCCTATGGAGAGTCCATTAAAGGGGCAGCTCCACCAACATTATGTATTCCTATGGAGAGTCCACTAAGGGGGAGCTCCACCAACATTATGTATTCCTATGACGAGTTCACTAAGGGGCAGCTCCACCAACATTATGTATTCCTATGGAGAGTCCACTAAGGGGCAGCTCCACCAACATTATGTATTCCTATGGAGAGTCCACTAAGGGGCAGCTCCACCAACATTATGTATTCCTCTGGAGAGTCCACTAAGGGGCAGCTCCACCAACATTATGTATTCCTATGAAGAGTCCACTAAGGGGCAGCTCCACCAACATTATGTATTCCTATGGAGAGTCCACTAAGGGGGAGCTCCACCAACATTATGTATTCCTATGACGAGTTCACTAAGGGGCAGCTCCACCAATATTATGTATTCCTCTGGAGAGTCCACTAAGGGGCAGCACCACCAACATTATGTATTCCTATAGAGAGTCCACTAAGGGGCAGCACCACCAACATTATGTATTCCTATGGAGAGTCCACTAAGGGGCAGCTCCACCCATATTATGTATTCCTATGGAGAGTCCACTAAGGGGCAGCTCCACCAACATTATGTATTCCTATAGAGAGTCCACTAAGGGGCAGCTCCACCAATATTATGTATTCCTATGGAGAGTCCACTAAGGGGCAGCTCCACCCATATTATGTATTCCTATGGAGAGTCCACTAAGGGGCAGCTCCACCAACATTATGTATTCCTATGGAGAGTCCACTAAGGGGCAGCACCACCAACATTATGTATTCCTATAGAGAGTCCACTAAGGGGCAGCTCCACCAATATTATGTATTCCTATGGAGAGTCCACTAAGGGGCAGCTCCACCCATATTATGTATTCCTATGGAGAGTCCACTAAGGGGCAGCTCCACCAATATTATGTATTCCTATGGAGAGTCCACTAAGGGGCAGCTCCACCCATATTATGTATTCCTATAGAGAGTCCACTAAGGGGCAGCTCCAGCAATATTATGTATTCCTATGGAGAGTCCACTAAGGGGCAGCTCTACCAATATTATGTATTCCTATGGAGAGTCCACTAAGGGGCAGCACCACCAACATTAGGTATTCCTATAGAGAGTCCACTAAGGGGCAGCTCCACCAATATTATGTATTCCTATGGAGAGTCCACTAAGGGGCAGCTCCACCCATATTATGTATTCCTATGGAGAGTCCACTAAGGGGCAGCTCCAGCAATATTATGTATTCCTATAGAGAGTCCACTAAGGGGCAGCTCCAGCAATATTATGTATTCCTATGGAGAGTCCACTAAGGGGCAGCTCTACCAACATTATGTATTCCTATAGAGCAGGGGTCGGGAACCTATGGCTCGCGGGCCACATATGGCTCTTTTCACCCCTGCATATGGCTCTCTGGCTCCCTAAAACATTTGTGACAGAGCGGGTATAGAGTACAGTGGCGGCGCCATGCTGGGGCTTGCCCAGGCTTCAGCCCCAGCTAGCGACTTATCAGCTACCCCCCCCCCCCTCCGCGGCCGCCGCAAGTTCCGACCTAGGAGAAGGGCCTGGCGCTGACTGTGTCAGTATGACCCACCCACCAGCGATCAGCCACCGCCCCAGCCCGGGTCATAGAGATGCTGGCTCAGCCACGCAGAGCGGCCCGAAGTCGACGGCCGAAGAGACAGACTGCGTCACTCCAGTCTCCAGCATTCAGTCACACCAGGCACCCACGGTGGACAGCACAGGAAACATCCGACGGTCCAAGCCACTTCGGGAGTCAGACTGGAGACGACTCAGCCGAGTCACTCAGCCAAGTCACTCAGCCAGAGCTCAGCAGCAGCAGGAATCGGAACGTCAAGGAAGGAAGACTCGAGGCAGCTCAAGGTGGGTGGGTGTCCACTGTCCAGCCAGCCAACTGCCCCAATTTTTTTTTTTGCACCAGGCCTGAGCTGCCGTGAGCTGAGCCCAGCCCAGCACGGCACCACCACCAACCACCAGGCCTGACTCTGAGCGCCCCCCTGGGGGGTCCCAGCCCCCAGCCCACCAGCCAGACCTGAAGCCTTCCCACCACCAGCCAGGCCTGAGCTGCGCTGCGGTCCCCAGCCCACCACCACCAGCCAGGCCTGAGCTGCGCTGGGGCCCCCAGCCTACCACCACCAGCCAGGCCTGAGCTGCCCTGGGGCCCCCAGCCCACCACCACCAGCCAGGCCTGAGCTGCCTTGGGGCCCCCAGCCCACCACCACCAGCCAGGCCTGAGCTGCGCTGGGGCCCCCAGCCTACCACCACCAGCCAGGCCTAAGCTGCCCTGGGGCCCCCAGCCCACCACCACCAGCCAGGTCTGAGGCCTTCAGCTCACCACCAGTCAGGCCTGAGCTTCCCTGGGGCCCCTAGCCCACCACCACCAGCCAGGCCTGAGCTGCCTTGGGGCCCCCAGCCCACCACCACCAGCCAGGCCGGAGCCCCCAGCCCACCACCACCAGCCAGGCCTGAGCTGCCCTGGGGCCCCCAGCCCACCACCACCAGCCAGGCCTGAGCTGCCCTGGGGCCCCCAGCCTACCACCACCAGCCAGGTCTGAGGCCTTCAGTTCACCACCAGTCAGGCCTGAGGCCTTCAGCTCACCACCAGTCAGGCCTGAGCTTCCCTGGGGCCCCCAGCCCACCAGCCAGGCCTGAACTGCCCTGGGGCCCCCAGCCCACCACCACCAGCCAGGCCGGAGCCCACCACCACCAACCAGGCCTGAGCTCCCCTGGGGGGGCCCCAGCCCACCACCACCACCAGCCAGGCCTGAGGCCTCCAGCCCACCACCAGCCAGGCCTGAGGTGCCCTGGGGCCCCCAGCCCACCATCACTAGCCTGACTACCTATACTGGGGACAGCTATACACCTGGCTACATATACTGGGGACATCTATACACCTGGCTACCTGGGGACACTGGCTGTCTGTCATTATGTGCATTAACTGGTAAAACGCTGTCTCTCATTACATGCATTTACTGCGGAAATGCTGTTTGTCATTATGTGCATTAACTGGTGAAAAGCTGTCTCTCATTATGTGCATTTACTGGTGAAAAGCTGTCTGTCATTACGTGCATTAACTGGTGAAAAGCTCTCTCTTGTGTGCATTTACTGGGGAAAGGCTGTCTGTCATTACGTGCATTAACTGGTGAAAAGCTGTCTCTTATGTGCATTTACTGGTGACATATTGTATGGCTCTCACGGAATTTCATTTAAAAAAATGTCGTGTTTATGTCTCTCTCGGCCAAAAAGGTTCCCTACCCCTGCTATAGAGAGTCCACTAAGGGGCAGCTCCACCAACATTATGTATTCCTATGGAGAGTCCACTAAGGGGTAGCTCTACCAACATTATGTATTCCTATAGAGAGTCCGCTAAGGGGCAGCTCCACCAACATTATGTATTCCTATGGAGAGTCCACTAAGGGGCAGTTGCTACTGGTTAAAGACATATTTCACCAGTGTTCAAGTCATGGCTGAAGTCATTAACTATTCAGAAAGGAGTCCTCGGGCAAAACCCCCTAATTCTCCAAGGTGGCCTATTGAATGACTGCAGCTTTCAAGCACTTTGTCACGAGCTGTACCTTCAAGTCTTGCCGGTGGCAGCCCTTATGAACTTTTGTATGGACTTCTGCAGTCCACCAGCAGATATCCATCTCCTCATTTAGAACTATGATGTTTGTCAGCCTACCTGCAGGTGGAAACCTATGAATGATTTTGAACTGTCGTATGATCATCAGTCAGCACATTTAAGGCCTGATCCTGCCACCAGTAAACTGCCTGATCGTTTTACCGGAAGCTTGTGTGTGTCTTCTCATCCATTCCTTGCTTTCTGATTCGCTGGTATTGACACTCTGCCTGTCTGACTACTCTTTTGCCTTCTGTTTGTGTTATTTGATGTTCTGGTATCGATCCTATGCTTGTCTGACTACTCTTGCCTGCCGCTTGGGTTATGACGTTTATGTACATAGTTTGTGCGAATACGGTATATACAGTTGTTAATCGTCATGATTTTCCTGTATAAATTGCTGGTTGTTTTACGATAAAAAATGTCAGTTAACCTCCTTGGTGGTATGGACGAGCTCAGCTCTTCCATGACCGCTGGAGGGCGCCGCTCATGCCCCGCTTGGCCGATTTTCACATTTTTTTTTTTAAAACACGCAGCAACCAGCAAGCACTTTGCTTGCTGAGTGTTGGTCCTGATCTCCGCCACATAACGACTCCCCCCCCCCCCGCCGAGACCCCTGCACAGCCTGGCCAATCAGTGCCAGGCAGCGCTGAGGGGTGGATCGGGACTCCGTCTGACGTCGATGACGTCATCGTGATCGTCGTCATGGCAACGGGGAAGCCCTTAAGGAAATCCCGTTCAGAACGGGATTTCCTTAGGTGGGTACGCACC
Source organism: Hyperolius riggenbachi (assembly GCF_040937935.1). Classification (NCBI taxonomy): domain Eukaryota; kingdom Metazoa; phylum Chordata; class Amphibia; order Anura; family Hyperoliidae; genus Hyperolius; species Hyperolius riggenbachi. The sequence continues at coordinate 209,367,534 of NC_090657.1, read as the reverse complement.
GGCGGCGATCGAAGGTATGCGCCGGACGCCGCAGGGAGGGGGGCATCATGTAGCTAGCGCTAGGCTTGTAATTACAGCCTCTAAATGCTTCCTGTAGGTTCCAATGAGAGTCTGGATTCTGGTTGAAGGTATTTTGGACCATTCCTCTTTACAAAACATCTCTAGTTCATTCAGGTGTGATGGCTCCCGAGCATGGACAGTTCTCTTTAACTCACACCACAGATTTTCAATTATATTCAGTTCTGGGGACTGAGATGGCCATTCCAGAACGTTGTACTTGTTCCTGTGCATGAATGCCTTAGTGGATTTTGAGCAGTGTTTAGGGTCGCTGTCTTATTAAAAGATCCAGCCACGGAGCAGCTTCAGCTTTGTCACTGATTCCTGGACATTGGTCTCCAGAATCTGCTGATACTGAGTGTAATCCACGTGCCCCTCAATTTTGACAATATTCCCAGTCCCTGCACTGGCCACACAGCCCCACAGCATGATGGAACCACCACCATATTTTACTGTAGGTAGCAGGTGTTTTTCTTGGAATTATGTGTTCTTTTTCCTCCATGCATAACGCCCCTTGTTATGCCCAAATAACTCAATTTTAGTTTCATCAGTCCACAGCACCTTATTCCAAAATGAAGCTGGCTTTTCCAAATGTGCTTTAGCATACCTCAAGCTTTGTTTGTGCTGTGGCCAGAGAAAAGGCTTCCTCTGCATCACTCTCGCATACAGCATTTCCTTGTGTAAAGTGCGCCGAATGGTTGAGCAATGCACAGTGACTCCATCTGCAGCAATATGATGTTGTAGGTCTTTGGTGCTGGTCTGTGGGTTGACTCTGACTGTTCTCACCATTCGTCGCTTTTGTCTATCAGAGATTTTTCTTGGTCTGCCCCTTGAGCCTTAGCATGAACTGAGCCTGTGGACTTCCATTTCCTCAATATGTTCCTAACTGTGGAAACAGACAGATGAAATCTCTGAGACAGCTTTCTGTATCCTTCCCCTAAACCATGATGGTGAACAATCTTTGTCTTCAGGTAATTTGAGAGTTGTTTTGAGACCCCATTTTGCCACTCTTCAGAGAAAATTTAAAGAGGAGAGAAACTTACGATTGACCTCCTTAAATACTCTTTCTCATAATTGGACTCACCTGTGTATGTAGGTCAGGGGTCACTGAGCTTACCAAGCCAATTTGAGTTCCAATAATTAGTTCTAAAGGTTTTGGAATCAATAAAATGTCAAGAGCCCAAATGTATGCACCTGCCTAATTGTATTTAAACAAGTATTGCGCACTTTCTGTGTTATAATTTAAGTAGGCCTCAGTTACTTGGCCTGAGTTTTATGTAAAAGGCTTGTCCGCAGTGTATGCCTTTAAAATAAATAGAGGTTTTGTGATGCAGGCAGAGGCATCTCAGGGTCTGCGTGTAGCAGAGGATACACGCAGATACTGAGAACATGTTCCTAAGAGAAGGCCATCGGACTACTCTGACCTCAACCACAGGAACAGAAAACATTGGCCATGTTTACTAAACATCCACGGTCCTGCATGTAGGTCAAATGCCTCATTGATTATTAATCGAGTAGGCGGGTATGATGACACCACGAGTGGGTCCACCAATAGACTGATATAGGGGGTGGCGAAGATGATGTCATATTTAACTCTTTCCTAGTCGGTATTAAATCTGGAGCGAGCAATGGAGAACGCACTTCTGCTTCTTCCTTCTGCACTAGCTCGCAAGGCCGACTTGGACCTCTAAGCATGTTATTCCTTTCTGTAATCTGATATAATGTATGCTGTACATAGGTAGTTTAGTGTAACGTAGTTAGGAAGAAGGTACCTGATTGACTTCAAGAGGGAGTCTAATCACGAGCTTGTAATGCAACATGAAGATTGGCATGGCTAGGATATGATGAATGTATCTATCTGTATTCCTGTTTCCTGAATAAATAACGTAAACATTGAAGAAGCCTGAGAAAGTCTATATCCTGTTTGCGGTGTGGAGAGTCAAGTGATCTCACAGTCTGTGAGACGATGGTGTCGAAAGCAAGGTGATTAGAACAGTTTATAACAGTGGTGCTGAAACCCTTCCCTGCCTAGCAAAACAGGCAGACGGGGCCGGGGCCTAAGAAGGTGTTTTCAAGATAGTCCACAGCAAAACAAGCGGAATAGACGGAAGCGGACGGTAAAGCTTATCAAGCTGATACTGATAAGTGGTGTGGAAAGTGTGCGGGAGCTAAGCACACGGCAGCAATTCGAGAAATCAGCGGCGAAACTCTTGGACGTTACACTGTGACTGCATTGTGCACTGTAGTCACCAGCCGAAATATGGGTCGAACGGGACACTCCGAGGCCAGCTTGCAACTCGCTGCGGGAGATGTCGATCCACTGAGCCAGTCCAGCGTGGGGACGGAGATGACGGTGATTAAAAGCTCAGAAAGTTCCGGAGTCCATGGAAGTTTCGCAGGTGAAGTTGCGGGAATGCTGATGAATTGCGAAGAATCTGCTGCTCAGGCAAGTTTGATTTACGTTGTGATATGGCGTTATCTGTGTTGTATTTTGGTGTTATAACAAGGAGAGGATAATGTGTTAATGTGTACAGTCTGTGTTAATTGCAGCGTGGAGGCTGCGTGCTTCATTTTTTTTTGTTCCTCCTTCTATGTTGGTTTTGTTTTTTCTCCCCGTCCGGAGACTGGGAGTGATGCCAGCTGTGTTTTCGCCTAGCAGAGAGCGCCCCGCGGAAGAGATAGGGGGGGGGGGGGGGGCGGCTGTCGAGTAGGTGGAGGGGGAGAGAGGGGATAGAGGGAGAGAAGAGGAAAGCGAGTGTCTTTCTGTTTGTGAGATGTTCTGCACGTTTCTCGCATTTCCAGTCGGTGCTGCTGCTAACATGTTTTTTCAATGTCTGTATTGTGTTGAAGTTCTAGCTGGGATGTTAACAGTTAAAACAGTTACAGTGGTTTGGAGTCGTATAGCTCGCTCGGGCGGTTCTTAGTTATGTCTGTGATAGAGTGAGAAAGATTCCTACGTCTCTGGGGATCCGTATGTCTGATTGCAGTTCGGATTACAGCGGAGACGTGAAGGAATGCTGAGGCTGATTTTTGTGCACTGTGGATAGATGCTGTGTGTAACTATGCATAAAAATGTTTGTTCTGTGTGTATTTTGTTTTCTCTCCTAAGATATAGGAAACGAGAGGCTGCTATGGGAGCAGCCATCTTAGCTGGCAGTCCAGGACTCAAAATAGCGGCAGTGGAGAGAGCCCGCCCCCGAGAGTCATGGCCCCCACACGTCATGGCAGGGGGGAGGAGGGGCTGGGGGATCCACGTCACGTCAGGCTGTGCTCGCGGCTCCGGGCAGAGCAGCTGAAAGGGAGGGGGGTAGAAATACAGAGACATGCTACTGTGTGTCTCGGGTCTCAAAGTATTTCCCCAGAGGTTTTCCCTGAGTCCGTGGAAAGGAATGCCAGGATACGTGCAACAAGCTATTACTGTATGATTAGCAGGAGCACGGATAGGAAAAGTGTTTCCCAGCTAGGTGCAGGGACACACGTAGCAGTGCAGATCAGGAAAGGGTCTGTACTGAGTTGCTTATGGGATTATTCCTGTAAGTGGGGCACCTTAATGGGTGGTGCAGCATGAGTTCCCAATAGAGTATAGGGGGGGACAGTGCATCAGGGGGGTGCCGGAGTTGGAAAAAAGGGAGTTGACCAATTCGGGTTTCCAGCGCCACTTCTGCAGAGCGGTAACGTTTTTTTCCGTTTTTTGTCGTGGACAGGGCCAGAGCTTGACTGAGTGGTCTATGCTGGGCTGGGGCTGTTTTTTTTGTGCGTTTTTTTTTCGTCCACTGATTGGTCAAATATGTTTTTTCCAGCTCCTATCAATTGTAACACAAAGAACAAAAACTGACCGCAGTTCTTGGGGCAATTAAACAGATGATAGAATTGCCATGTACAGAGTGACAGTGTATCAGTACGCTGTTTGCCATGTGACTACCTACCATGTGGGTATTCAGGGATCTGCATACAGGCATGCGACGCTGGGATGCTTAGCCCTGCACCCTGTGTAGTTTAAGTGCAAAGTGCTCCTTCCTACAGGGAGGCAGCCAGTTTTTGGTAGTCTAGGTAGTGGCACGGCAAACATTGACCAGAGGGTACAACACACAGAACTTCTAGCAGAGCTGGTATCGCGAGGAAGTTCTAGATAAGTAAATGCGATAATGAGTAAGAGCATTGCAGGCTCACCTGCAAAGCAGCAACAGGTGTGGCATCCGGAATCTGTGCATGCGACGGCCGCGCATGGACAGATAGGGGGGGATGTGAAGTTTAACAATGGGGTGAGAGCTTCCAAAGGTGAAGCGAGCTTCCAAAGGTGAAGTCCGCGGGAGCATATTTTAAACAGGTAAGTACTGAGGATAGTACTGAGGTAGGGGGGTGAATTTTAACTCCAATCTACCAATAAGAGTAAACAGAGTTCATGAGAACCATAAAGCAACGAGATCAATTACGGTATATATTGATCAATTTAAAGTGTAAAGAGCACAAGCCGCAGGGCGAATCCCAAATCATTAATAAGAATTGATTTGTTTGTATTTCGATTTCAGGTGTTTGGCAATATGGAATTGAGACAGCTGCAGTGCTGGCAGCAAAGATGGAGATGTCAGTCGGATAAGCGAAAGGTTCCAGATGCCAATCTAAGTTTGGAGAAACACGAGATTCCTGATATTGGAAAGAGACTAAAACACGAGATTCCTGAGATCGGAAAGAGACTAAAAACCGAGGTTCCTGAGATCGGAAAACGTCTAAAAAAACTGACTGAGCAAAGCATAGTGCAAATTGCTAATGTTTTTCTTTCCCAAGGTGGTGCTTTTATAATGAAGAGTACCGTGCTGATGGTGATCCTAGGTTGCCATTCCGTCCTAGGAGAACGAAGAGAGGACATTCTCATGTATAATAAGGGGTTAATGAGAATGCAAGGCCAAAACATGTTGATGTTGGGTGACAAAGGTACTGATCCTTTCACACCTCCCTCCACTTGGCACAGATGGACCAAGCAGGGATGGAGGAAAAGAGCACTTGTGCCAGGAGAAAACAAATTTCATGGCACCATGTGGGTGAAAGGTCTGAAGGGTCAGGTGTGCGGGCAGTGGGAATTGAATGGCAGTATAAATCTGCTATTGAGTACCACACTCCCAGAATCGACGCACCGATCCAAAGGTTTGTTAAAAGGTACATTGCAGTACAATGGGTACGTGCAAAAGGTGGAGTGTGTGATTCAGGGGTACCTTGTCTTGGTTATGCAGAGTGAGATGGTTCCAGATTGGAGAGGAACGAGCAGGAGGCGTCAATTCTCTTACCAGAGAGACGCAGGGGACAACATCACACTCTGGAGCTACCAACAGAGAGTGCCTCTGAAACAACTATACACACGTAAAGGCTGGAAAGCCGAGGGTGGGTGGTTCTCGAAACAAGAAGTAAAAATCGAGATCAAGCCACATTTCCAGGTGACAAAGAGGGTGGGGAGAGCGGTCCCGGGGGAGGGAAAGCCCACACAGGGAACCCCATTCACACCACACGGGTCACAACAGGGGACGATATTACACAGTCCATATGCAGCAGCTTATCCTCAGGCTAGTTGGGTAAGTGAAGAGGTACTCTTAATCGAACGATTGCAGAGAGTACAGTCTTCCCGACCTCAGGTACATAGTGTGCCTCAGGACATAAGGGGGGAAGAGGTCCAATCAGGACAGCTGGGGACATATTTTGTCAGCGAGAGATTGGACAAGGGGAGGTATATTAATTTTTCGGGAGAAGGATCTTTTGCATGGCAGCTTCGAGATGTTTGGGTGAACAAATGGAAACGGTGCAACATTCCTTTAGGCACCGCCACTTCCTTAGTTCCCACCTCAACCCGGGTCTTACACCAGGACCTGAGAGGTCAACCTTTTTTGGTGCTAGACGGGGAGGTGAAGCAAGTAGAGTTGTCCTCATGCGGGCAATTCTTGCAGAAGTACCTGCGTTGGCCGGGGCAAGTCAAATTTAGTGAAGAAGCCTGCAGGATCAATAACGCAGAATGCGAGGCTACCATTCAAAAGATCCACCCTGAAGCCCAACCGATAGTTCCGGTGGCGGAAGGAAAGGTTTGGTTTTTTAACATAAGTTCTAATGATACATTCAAGGTATATTCTCATAATTGTTCCGATAAGGGGGAGTTTCCAAGGGGAACATATTGTGGGAGCGGAGATCCCATATGGATCCAGTCATCCAGGTTGGATGACGTTGTTTCTCAAATTGTTAAGAGAACTCTAAAGTGCAAAGTTTCACGGGTAGTTCCCGTCCTGAAAGAGAACATGACATGGGACAAAGGGGAACAGGTTTTGATCCAAGACGACCACATTTTGTTACAAAGGTTAAACAAACAGTACACTAAGTTAGAGGTAAGATTTCACCATGATACAGGTGATCTTCACGAGGTAGAATACAAAAATGAGCAGGTGAGTTCCAGTCTGACCTGGTGGACAAAGGTTCCGGTGATGTTCCAGGGACACTCGGACTGGGCCTCTGCAGTTCCAAAGTTCTTTCTACACCCACTGGTCGTCTGGATGGGGATGACAACTTTAGGCATCATTATCCAGGTGAGGTTGCGTGTTAAAATTACGTAAAACAAATTAACCTGGTCCAGGGATTGGTGCCTCATAAACAATCTCCTGAACCAATAGTTTAAATTAAGGGATATACAGGGTTACGGGTATAGGTTTAGTAGTACCTGTGAGGGAGCTGATTGTATAAAGGCGCTCTTTTAGAAGGCACCTGGCACTGCTCTGTTTTGTAACAACCAAACGAGTTTCACTTTTCTGTGGTCATGCAAGTTTGTGAGTGATACGGAAGTGACGCAAATGCTGAGCATGTGGTATAGAGGGACTTAGAAGTAGGGCCTCCCCAGAGAGAATGGTTACAGGAAGACCAAGAGGTCTTGCTCTCTCTCTTCCAGGGGTAATCGCCTAGAGCAGAGAAGTTGTGTGAGCACGAACATCGAGAAGTGAAACATAAAAGAAAAGAAACCAGGTACTGGGAGGTTCAGACGCTGGGATCTGCGGGTCAAGCAGTTTTAGGGGGGATTGTTATAATTTAAGTAGGCCTCAGTTACTTGGCCTGAGTTTTATGTAAAAGGCTTGTCCGCAGTGTATGCCTTTAAAATAAATAGAGGTTTTGTGATGCAGGCAGAGGCATCTCGGGGTCTGCGTGTAGCAGAGGATACACGCAGATACTGAGAACATGTTCCTAAGAGAAGGCCATCGGACTACTCTGACCTCAACCACAGGAACAGAAAACATTGGCCATGTTTACTAAACATCCACGGTCCTGCATGTAGGTCAAATGCCTCATTGATTATTAATCGAGTAGGCGGGTATGATGACACCACGAGTGGGTCCACCAATAGACTGATATAGGGGGTGGCGAAGATGATGTCATATTTAACTCTTTCCTAGTCGGTATTAAATCTGGAGCGAGCAATGGAGAACGCACTTCTGCTTCTTCCTTCTGCACTAGCTCGCAAGGCCGACTTGGACCTCTAAGCATGTTATTCCTTTCTGTAATCTGATATAATGTATGCTGTACATAGGTAGTTTAGTGTAACGTAGTTAGGAAGAAGGTACCTGATTGACTTCAAGAGGGAGTCTAATCACAAGCTTGTAATGCAACATGAAGATTGGCATGGCTAGGATATGATGAATGTATCTATCTGTATTCCTGTTTCCTGAATAAATAACGTAAACATTGAAGAAGCCTGAGAAAGTCTATATCCTGTTTGCGGTGTGGAGAGTCAAGTGATCTCACAGTCTGTGAGACGATGGTGTCGAAGCAAGGTGATTAGAACAGTTTATAACATTCTGTAAATCCAATAAACTTAATTTCACTTCTCAAATATCACTGTGTGTGTCTCCTATGATATATTTAACTGACATTTTTTATCGTAACAACCAATGATTCATACAGGAAAATCATGACGATTAATGAGGTTCCCCAAACTTTCGCATCCCACTGTAGTTGCTATTGTTAGTTAGGTTTGCCATTCTGGGATCTGTGGTGCACCGTGCACTTGGCTGTGTTTATCATATGTATATATTGCACACTTGTAAACAAACATTATTCACTTTAAAATCCATTGCTTGACCTCAGAGCAGTAATCTCTTCCTGTGCAATCACTTTAGTGTTCTGCTTGCTTAGATTGTCACACACTTTAAATACAACAGAACAAGTGCTATACAGGTGTCCTTTGTACATTTCTAAACAGTGGATAAGGATACTCCAGTAAGTGAGTCCCTGCTCTGGGCAGTCAGCTATCACCATGCTAGCTTTTAGAAGGATCCATCAGAAAAGTAGATAGCATCGATGAGAGCTTTGTAGGAGTGACTACTGTAGGCCAGTCACCTGTGCGAATGTTTGCCTTTGAGTACTGCACATTTGTGTCTGCTGGTTAATGCAATCTTTTGGTCGTGTATGCCAGCAGTCAACCCATTACTCATTATGGCCGGCATACCTTTAAAGGAAACCAGAGATGAAGGCTTTGGCACAAAATAAACATATCCCCCGATAAATTTTACAAAATAAATACTATACCTGGTATTTTCGCCACTCTGGTGTGCCATTGTTGCGTTTTTTTTATTTTTATAAAAGTCTATGCAAAACACAGTTCATCAGAAAAGCATATTATTTAATGGGCTGTGTGCAAAATGAAATCACCGTTCCTAAAAACCTCTTATGACTAACAAATATAGATTTAAAAAAAAAGTTTTTCAATATGCCATTACATTAGCAGACACCTGCAACTCCTTCCATCTCATCACAGCTCTCTGTGATGCTGCACATACTATACAGAACAGGAAAGCAGAGCCGGAAGGGGGCAGGCTTGGGCTTGAAAAAACTTTAGAGAAGACAGTCCCAGCTATAATGATTCCTGAGCAAAGGCTGGTTGAATGCTCAGTCAGGGATATTATCAGGGTTGATAACATGCAGCCTCAGCAGTGAAGAATGAAACAGAGAGCAGGGTAGGTGTTTTCTCTAATGTTCCCACTGATATATATGGTAAAATACATCAGGGTGCTTCGTCTCTGGTTCACTTTAACCTAAGCTCAGCTGGGCTGAGATGGCTAAGCAGAGTGCTCTCAGCCACGCGAGTGCGCGCAAAAGAGGGTGCGCAGAAGCCAGTGACCCATCCTGGGGTTAGAGAATCTTAGGAAGGGGAAAGCAGCAGCCTGGAGACAGGGAAACTGCGGCGAGGGACACAAAGACGTCAAGGGACTGGAGGAAGCCCGAGGTAAGTAAAGCTGAACTCTTTTCTTTCAGTTCACATATCCTTTAACCTCCCTAGCGGTATTGACAGATATATACGTCCATATAAAACATGTTGTGAACAGTATAAACATGCATACACATCAATACTCTCCTGTACTGTATACTAGACCCTTGCTTGACACATTTTGGCAAGTTACAGGAAAAAAAGTTATAAAAATTAATTTTATCACTTTTTGCACAGAAATTCTGGGGAAGTTTCGCCAGGGAGGTTAAGAGAAAACTTTACCTTGCTATTCCACATAAAATTTGACGTACCTAAGCCGTTTGGTGATTACTGTCCATCAAGCAATATTTAACCTGCCATACTTTATTATAAATGTTTTGAAGTGACAGACTAGTCACACATGCCTCCTATTTGTTAAATATTTTTTTTAAAAAAGTGTTCATGCAAACCCACATTACCCTGAGTTAAATAACATTAAAATCAATTTTGAGAAGAACAAAACGATAGGACACTAATAGAGCAAATGTGAAATATCTTAGCATTTTCCTTGTAGTATTGGTTTTAAACCACAAGATGGCAGTAGCAAACTAGTTTAAAGCTGAACTTTCAGCAAGGATTAAACTTCAGTCCAATCAGTAGCTGATGGCGTACGTTAAATAAGGGCGTTGGGAAAAAAGGGCGCCTGGTGTAAACCTTATCAGGAAATAACGTTTAACAAAAATTAAAACCTATTTTGACGATTAATTATAACGTTTATTCAAATTAAATCACTAATTTATGTTTATCGGTTCTCATTTGGTGGAAACGCTATTTATCGATTGCTGTACTGTTAAAAAGCTATTTTATAATTAGAGTATGTTAAAAAAGGCGACGGGAAAAAAGGGCGCGTGGATAAAACTTTATAATAAAATTTATTGCTGAAAAATTTAAATGTTAAAATCTAATTTACTTAGATTTAATCATAACTTTAAAAGTATAAATGTTAGAAAATTAAATTACTATTTACTGTTCTTATGCACCGGTTAATACTTACATTAACGTTTACATGATCTTATTAATAAATCATATTTTCACGATTAGTCAAAACTCAAATAAACGCTGTTTAATACTTTTTGAGGAAACATACATTAACGTTTAACAGATACAAACTAAAATAAGCTTTTAGATGATGTTATGAATAAATCACTTTATAAGAATTCCGGATAACTCAAATAAACGTAGTTTGATATTTAACTTTTGATGTAAATCTAAGATAAAGATTTACAAAATAGATATCTTACAATGTTTATCACTTTTAAACTCAATTTAATATTACAGATCGAACAAGTGTATTAATATGCATTGTAAATGGACTGATAAAAATTATAATTTTTTTTTGTACTGCTGTAAACTTTTAAATTAAGGATACTTATCTTAACGTAATCACTTCTGAGTATATTGTCAGTACGCTCTATTTAAGAATTTAAGAATTGTCCTTATTTAAGAATTTAAATCATTAATACCGAATTCCAACAATTGAAATGTACTCCTTAGGGTGGCTAATAATTATTCATTCTTTTTAATCCAATCTTACCAAATCTATGTAGTGAAAGGTGAAATTCACTGAATTAACTGAATAGATACTTCATGCAGTTACCTTTATATTACATTGAAATAGCAAGATTGTATGAAAAAGATTGGATCATTAGTGGCCAGCTTTAATTGTACTATTTCATACCTTGCACGGTTTATATATTCTCCAATGACTGCTGCTGTGCCTTTTCACAAGTGGATTCCTTCTTCGGGTTCTTCTTCTTGACGCCTCATTGCAGTTGACTTGCCCTTAAAAGGGGGTAGGGGGGGTAATGTGAAAATGATTTGAATTTACCCTGGGCTTCTCTTGGTACCACGCAGAGGACTCAGGCCACGCCTCCAGTTCACTCCCTTAATTTCAGACTTTCAAGTCTGTGAAGCACTTCGCCTGTGTATCCGGGTCCTCACTCCCGCTGATGTCACCAGGAGCGTACTGCGCATACACAGACCAAGCTGGACTTGTGCCGTACGCTCCTGTTGACATTAGCAGGAGGGAGGACACGGCAATGCAAGCGCATTGGTTTTACCACTTTAAAGTCTGAAATTCCATAAGTGCACACGAGGTGTGGCCCGAGCATCCGTGAGTGGCTCCGCGGGCACAGGACGTCTGAGGGGGCAACATGGCAACACCCGGGTAAGTTCAACACATTTTCCCCTGACCCCCTGCAGTGTCCCTTTAACGTACGCATAGTATGTTACCTTCATGTCTTCTTTTTCAGCCAACGGACGAAGAATTTGCTCATCGTGTATAACACTTGTGAATGTCATGAGGTGCTAATGGTGTGGCCTACTTTTCTGTCTTCGTAATGCTACTTGCTTATTTATTACTTATGAGTTGATATTAACAGTGGTCTGTGTTCTGTAAGGAAAACAGTAATAAAGATTGTAAAACATGCCACTGACTACATTAGCTGATGACCCTTTTCATCAGAGTAAGGTATTCATTTTCTATAATGGAGCATCAGTGGGCTCTTGAATGCTGTTACAATTAGTGTGGAATTCTTAGATTACACAAGGTACTTGGTGTACAAGCGCACTTAAATATAAATGCATGTACATAGTATACTTATTAAATTTTTAGGTATTTGTGTTGGTCTTGTACCACCAGCCCTTGCCATAAGTTTGTTGAACAGTACCTGGCTATCCTTCTCCATGCTCTATTTTTTTGGGGAAGTAGTTTGCAAGCATTGTCATGGTGTTTTGTGGCCTACCTGTGCTTATGCAACCACGGCCATGTGTGCACTTATTTGCGTACTCAACTGCATTAGCATACTGCAGTACCACATTATGCTAATGAACAGGTTATAGAGAAGAAGGAAACACGTGTACCTGTCATTTAAGTAAAATTTTAAAATATTAGTTACTGTAGAGTCCGAGCCGCTACAAAATTATTTCAGTGTACAAAAGTGATGCTTGGGCTGGTACTAGTTCAAGATATTTTTTATGTAGGCCTATGGGTATCTATAATCTTAAAGGGAAACAGAAGTAAGAGGTATACTTGGCCTGCCATAATAACTTCCTTTTCATCAATAAAATTTTCTTGGCTGGCCTTATGATTCTCTGGCTGTAATACTAAGAGCCATAGCCCCTGAACAAGCATTCAGCAGATCAGGTGTTTTTGACATTACTGTCAGATCTGACAAGACGAGCTGTATGCTTTTTTCCGGTGTTCTTCATAAAATATTGCAGAGATATAGAGCAGTAGGGCTGGCAGGCTACAGATATTGATTATAATGAAAAAAATATGGCAGCCTCCATATAGTAGTTTTTACTACAGTTACCCTTTAACATATAGTGTTAAAGGAGTACACACAGTTACCTTTTAACATCTAGTGTTAAAGGTGAACACGTCTAAATTTGAAGATGAATTTTTTTAACAATAGTTATTTCTCATCGATTACTTATGTTTTCTCTAACTCCTATAAGAAATTGTCCACACATTTTTCATTTCAAATAAAACTTTAATAGAACTGTAATATAAAAAATTTTTCTATTTAAATATACATCATACATAAACATTGAAACAGATGTAATAAAACATGTTTTTACTTATTACATACTTTCAACAATCGCATTTGCAAGGAGTGATCAAAACTTACAAAAAATTACAAAAATTTAGCTTTCTCCATTCCCTTGTTGCCGAAGATATACATGTATATCTTAGTTTGCTGTCCGCAAGCATGTTGTTCTGCATGCAAGTTGTAGATCTGCATTACTCATTAAAGTGAACCTTGAAGAATACCACAACATACATTTGACATTATGAGAAAAAGATGTGTATGTACAGTGCCTAGCACACATATAACTTTGCTGTTCTCCTGTTATTTCTTTCCCTCCCTGCTTGAAAGAGTTCAATATCAGGTATGTAGGTTGCTGACTCGGTCTTGACTCAGACAGGACGTGAGTACAGTGTGATCCTCATTCATAATTAATTTCAACTATAAAACACTTTAATAGAATACAATGGCTCCAGAGAGCAAGACCGATGTGAAATAGGCGAATTTCTTATCAGTGAGGGTCACACTGTAGTCACTTCCTGTCTGAGTCAGGACTGAGTCAGCCACTTACATACCTGATATTGTACTGTTTCAGGCAGGCAGGGAGGGAAAGAAATAAGAGGAACACAGTGTAGTTCTATGGTAGACGCAGTTGTATGTGTGCTAGGCACTGTGCATACAGATGTTTATTTCATTATGTTACATTTCTGTTGAGGTATCCTTGAAGGCCGAAAAGAAATGAGTGAAACTCAGCTGGGGCTTGCAAAGAGACACTGAAGTGAGACAAAATCTCGCTTCAGCTCTTATATATAGCAGGGGCACGTGTGCCCCAGCTAAAACCCCGCTATCCCGCGGCTAAACGGGGGTCCCTGACCCCCCAACCCATCCCACGCCAAATCTACGAACAACTTGGTCGTAGATTTTGTTCTTTCCTGGAGGCAGGGGCTAACGGCTGCAGCCCTGGCTCCATGCGCATATATCAGACGTGCATCGCCGCCTCTCCCCAGGCTCTTTCAGTCAATGAAGACTGAGAGGGGCGTGGTAGAGGCAGAGGTACGCCTCTGACTGACGCGCATGGGGCAGGTCTGCAGCGGTTAGCCCTGCCCATACCAGGAAGCGCTCACCCGCATAACGGATGGAATTTTGGGGGGTAAGGGACCAACATTAAGAGGCGGGATAGCGGCGTTGTAGCAGGGGCACGCATGCCCCTGCTGTATATGAGGTCTGAAGCGAGATGTAATCTCGCTTCATACTCTCTTTAAGAGCCCCGAGCATCTGAAGGGTGCTCTTGAAGTCACTACATGTCCCCCATTGTACTGCGGCGGACACTTCTTGTTCTTTTATGAGAGATTTTGGCAACAAGTTTGTGCAGGCAGCGCTTTGTGAATGTAACATTATGGTTTTTGATTAATAATTCCTTTACAGCATCATTATCTTTAACAATAACTAAAAGAACACTATGTGCAAACAAACAGATAAACAACAACAATGTAAAATTTGGTGTACATTACTTTTCGCCTATGCTGATGTCACTTTCATTCATAAATGAATTTTTTGGACAAAGTCCATTTTTGGTTACTTGACTATGTGTTAAGCTTAAGCTATTTACCACATACTATTTCAACTAGATGCTGGGTGTGTTTCCTATTCTGGACAGACTCCTTTTCTGTCCAAAATTTTGGTCAATAGTGTATAAAAACTTTGTTTTGTCTGATATCGACAATTGACTGTAAGTGACAGTAACATAAGATAAAAGAAATTGTATGGCACCGCAGCTCGGCCGGTGCATTTTCCTCAATTGTGATCTTTTCTCAGGCCTTGCTCTTAAAGATAACCGGAGGTGGGTTTGAAATATATTATCTGCATACATAGGCTGGATCTGCCTATACAGCCCAGCCTCTATTGCTATCCCAAACCCCCCTAAGGTCCCCCTGCACTCTGCAATCCCTCATAAATCACAGCCACGCTGCTGACAAACAGCTTGTCAGAGGTGGCTGTGTTTCTCTGAATAGTGTCAGCATGCTGCTCTCCCCCCCTCCTGCATAACTCCAGTCCCGCCCTGCATCCCTTCCCTCCTTGATGATTGGAGGGAATGGACGGGGGCAGGGAACGAGACCGGAGGGAAGGGCGGTGGAGCAGCTGAGACTGACACTACTGATGTAAACACAGCCTCACACCACGGCTGTGATTTATGAGGGATTGCATAGTGCAAGGGGACTGGAGTGGGGTTTTGAGTAGTAACATAGGTTGGGCTGTATAGGCAGATCCAGCCTCTTTATGCAGATAACATTCTTTAAACCCTGCTCTTAAAGTTCCTCCTTAACTTATTGGATGTATATGACTTATTTGAGTAGGCCATGTAAGTATTGGTGTATTGTAGGCAATGACTGAAGTCAGTGAAAATGACAGAGCCGTTATAAGTATCCAAAGAATGGATACGTTAACTTTTACTTTTACAAATTAAATCTTTGAACAGTTGTGAAGATCAACTTGCATTACAACAACATAAATAACTGTTATTCACACTATGCTGAGATTGAGTAATCCAAAATGATTACTCACTGTGAAATAACTTCAACCAACTGTAAGAAATATCATCTTAGGAGTAAAAAATTTTTTCCATCAATGTGCATAGTTTGAATATGTTACCTTATTTAGCAATCTATTTTGAACATTGTACCCCAAAAATGTTTTTCAAGTAAACAGTAACGTGACATGTAAGCATGTGAAACCTTACACTTATGGATACACAGTGATGGGGTGGAGTGAAAAAGATTAGAAGCTTCCCGATGCTTGTAATGGTTCATACACAAAGACACTTGGTTCCCGCAGCTAATCACCGATGCTCGGGCTAAGCGTCGGCTTCAAGGGAAACAAAGAGGAAAGTGAAATTAATTTATACATACATGGATCTTAACGCAGCTCCACAAACAGTAATCGCTCCCACAACGCGGTCCTACGCTTCCTCCTTTTGCCTGGTGTGTGTCACATCCTTAAAGGGGAGGGTACACATTACGCCAGTGAAGTGCGCTCTGTGCGCATGTACAGCAGCCGCTGGAGAGGTAAGCATGGAGCAGACTTCCGACAGGACAATCGCCAGGGAAGGACGTGACCCACAATACAAAACGGAGTACATTGAGGACCCCGTCGTGGGAGATATTAGTCTTTATGTAGCTGCTGGAAGACCAAGGTATGTACAAATAACTTTACTGCTTTCCTCTCTAGTTCCATTTAATTTATGAAGATTAAGACTTTAAAGTATAAAATCCATGGTCCCTTCTTCCATCTCCTGAATCATGCTGATGTCAGTAGTAGCGTACTACGGACACACAGAATACTGTGTGCCTGCGTAGTACGCTACAGCTAACACGAGCGCGAGGAATGGCACGCCAATGCTTGTATAGATTTTATTAAACTTCAAGGTCTCACATGCCTTTTTAGTAAACTGTAGGCCAAGCCAAGAGCATGGTTCATTACCTGGACGGTCATTGGATGCCCGCGAGTGACCATTACAAGCACAGGTAACCTTAAAAAAAAACAAATGTGTGAATCCTCATATTTTCCATAGTAAAATAATGAAATCCTTGATTTACATTGTGTTTACAGATCGCAAAAGAGCAGGGTTTTTTTGGGGGGTTTATGAAAAAGAACTTCTTATTTTGTTATGGGCATATGTTAATTTTTTGGGCAATGGGAAAAAAAATGGTATTACTGTTGAAGTACTATTCCGTAGGTCTAATCCTCGAAATCGGAACTCTCTGCCTGTCTGTAATTGTTTTTGTGTTTTCTACGCTTGTTTTTTTGTTTCATTTCCTTCAGCATTCCCTTTTGGTTATCCAACATTTGTTTCTGTCCCTCAGCTATGGTAGCCAGTAACTGTAGAGTTGTTTGTTGTACCTCTAGTAATTTGCATGTCATATCAAACTCCCTGTTGTGAGCAGGCACTATTTGCATACTACCACTGCAAGGTGTAGTACTTAGTTGTGCATGTTTGTAATATGGTTGAACGGCTTGACAATCAGATTTGGCTTTACTTTTTCTACCTGATGGTACCTGTGACTTTTGTTTTCCTGCTCTGCCAATAACTATGTCTTCACTAATACTACTATTTTGTGAATCAGAGTGTAAATTACCACAACCACTATCACTTCCAGCATGTACTGCATCATGAACTTCAAAATCTACCGATGGTCTGCAACTTGGACGACTGACATTCGTAAGCACGTTATCAGTGGATTTTTCTTTACCTACACTTCGTTGACTTGATTGCTGCCTATTGTTTACATTGTGTGCACAATCATTATCATTAGTAAGCAAACTATCACTGATGTTGTTAACATTTGTGGTAGTAGATTTTTTTTTCGAAACTTTAACTGTATTTTGTACTGCAGTTCCGTCTGTTTGCCTTGTATGTTGCGTATCAGAGACTTTGGTCACGTTAAGTACCTCACAATGTTCCTGGTTTTTACCGTGTCCACGCTTTTCTGATTTTCTGCCATTTTCTGCCATTTTCTTTCCAACACTGCTTTTATCTGCTGTTGCATTGCAAGAATTAGCTTTCTGTGGAATGATAGTGTGATTATTTACCTTCTTTACAGGTAAGTTCCTTGTTTCTTGGTCTCTTTCTGAAGGTTCTTCAGGTTGGTCATGCTGATTTGCAGTGTTTGACGAAGCGTAGCTTGCGTAGTCTGGTGGATTGGAGGTTTTCCTTTTTCTGTACGGTCTTGTAACTGGTTGAGAAGGAGAACATTGAGTTAATGTGGTTTGATATGCATACAACCTTCACATACAACAATTACAACTACAAAAAAGTGTACTTCAAAGTAAGTAAAGTTTCAAAAACCATTAATATATTAAGATGCATCGTAGTGACTGTTAGTAGTTTAAAAACAAAACCACAATGCTGAAATAGTCCTGCAAACACTGTTCTCTTAATATACATACCCATCTCATCAATTAGATCGCTGTTTTCAAAAATGTTTTAACTTTTCATACCTCACAACCTCCATTGGTCTTTATAAAAGCAATATAATAACAGGGCTAATACAACAATGGTAAAATACTGTTAGATTACGCCCCTTTTCACAAGGTCCATAAAATTTGCTTTTTTAGCTTATGGGCTTATAAAAAAAGACTATAACATATGCCGGATGAATTTTGAAGGTGAGCTGTTGTGAAGGTGACCTTGATGCCTATTTTGAACAATGGTTGTAAAGCGGAGTGAGGAAAGTAAAACTTATTTAAGAAGTGATAAAGAGTCTGGCATATATATATATATATATATATATATATACATGTAAGCAATGCTACTTCACTTGCACTGCTTGTGATCATCTACCTTTAAAAACATTACTACTAACCCTTGAATGAATAAGCAGGATTTTTTTATACATTACAACAGTAATGTACACTTAAAGACACCAAATGGATAACACGGTCATACATGAAAAAATTAAGGACCGCGTAAGACACATTCGGGGCGTCAAAGTGGCAGCCTTACGGAACGCCAAAGGCGCAAACGTGGCGGTTAACGAAGGCGTGCCCGGGTAGCCATCGCGTCACTGACGACGTGCGTTGCCCACTGCAACTGGTTCCGTCCACAAGCAGCTACAGCTTGCTGGCCTTTTCCAAGCGCTGGCGAGCTGCTAACTCAACCATCGACGCATACCAAGCATATGATTTGTTTTTCAATATATACTAAGCGTATCATACAGGCTGCCTCCTGCCCTGGTGGTCACAATGTTTAAGGTACCACCAGGGCAGGCTGCAGCCACCCTAGTCTGCAACAAGCACACTGATCCTCCACCACCCCTGGCCCCTGATCGTCACAGCAACACTCCGATCTTCCCCCGGCCAACCGCCAAACCACCTACTTCAAAACAAAACATCCACCTAATCACCCATCAATCACTCCATGTCACTTTCTTTCAAACTTTTTATTTGTTTATGGACCTAACTGCCACCCGGGCCCCCCCAGCACCGTTCATTCTCCCAGACCACACCATCCACCACCCCTGTAAACTGTACACTGTCCCCCCTTGTAATAAGCCAACGAACATCACCTTTCAATCACCGATCAATCAGTCATCAATCGTTAGCTGTCACTTCCAACCATCACATCAGAACATAACATGGCGCTAGTGCGCATATGATTACCCTTCCACGACATTATTACTCTCTAAAAACTGTCATCCTATATGCTCCCTAGTGCATTGTTTACATCTGTTCTTTCCTCTAAACACCCACTAATTAACCATCAATCAATTAACCTTCAATCACCCATCAATCGTTCACTATCACCCCCCCTAATACTTTGCAGAAGGGACATCTAGTGAACCTAAGGATGCATATTATTTACATTTATTGAACGTTAAAATAAATTTATTACAATTTGTCCTTACCGAACCGTCGAGCAACTTTGGGCATAGACCGCACTGTATTTCTAACTAATTCTTGCCAGCGGTTATACTCTGCATCCTGTATGTCTCGGTCTTCCATCATCTTTACAACGAGACGTCTACACTGTTGAAACCGCTTTCTGCATCTCTCTCCTGTACGCCTAACCTTTTTAATTTCGGAAACCTTGGTAAACAAAAATGTAGCAAGAAAATGAAAAGTTTAAATTAAGCAGTGCAACCCTTAATACATATACAGGCCATTGTGACGCAAAGTGCATACATAAACTTATTGGTAGTTAATACAGGCACATTATGATGTCAATGCAGAACTCTGCCTTCTTCATAGAGTTCTTCTAAATTTATCTTTTGACGGGTGCATCCAAAAATGCTACATATGCTTACATGTACAATTTTGAAGACAGCAGTATTAATTTTTAAGGCATAGTACCTGTGCCTGTCTTCTCTAGAGAATAAAGCGTCTATGGAGTATGAGGTGTTATTGTGAAGTCAACTTATGTCGGAATCAAAGAGTTGATAGTGCCTAAGCATCCCTATCAGTGTGCACCGAACATTTAAACATATACTGGAATATAAATTGAAGGCATGGCTAGCAGAAAAGTGTTGTGGTTGACTAAATTCTCAACCACACAAAAATGTTGTTATCTAAAATTTTCAACTCCTGGTGTTCTGTTACAAAAGTAATTCAAATATTAACAGTCATTTGAATGAAAACAGCAGAGAGATGTGGTTAAAATTTCCCTTCTTGATTAAACATTAAAGGATACCGGAGACTGATGAAAATTAAAGTATTATACATACGTTGGGCTTCCTACAGCACCCTTCAGGCTAATCAGTCCAGCGCTGTCCTCAACCATCCGGATCTACCGCTATTAGTACTGGAAATTCAGCCAGTCATCGCTGTCCGTCCACATGTCGCTCACACAGCCAGGAACATTTTTCACCTGCACAATAGTGCTGCACAGGTGTACTATGCTCCTGAGGACAGAGTGTGTATGCACAGTACATCCGACTGGCTCAAGTACCATCACTACATAGCAGAACATCACGTTGGATGGAGAAGGACAACGATGGACTGATTGGCCTGAAGATGGCTGCAGGAAGCACCAGGTATGTATAAAAAAATATTTTCTTCTTTCTCAGGTTTTCTTTGTTACACAGTAGTACTATACTCTACATATGCATTACTATCCGAGCTGCAGGGAATCCAATTACATTTAACACAGAGGTGTTGTTTTTTTACAATCTCCTCATTCCACAGCACACTACCTGCACATCATTCTTACATGAACCCACATTTTACTTGCCTAGGGCCTTATATTTGTCCTTTCTTCTGGATTGTACCGTTCACAAGTACTCAATCTTAAGAAGGACTATTTTTATTTTACAGTGAAACAATTTAGTACTCTACACTTCCTTCTCACTTCTGCTGTCTGTTAAAATGCATAAGATTTGTAATGTTAGACAAGAATGTAATGTCACTTAATTGTAATAAAAAATATTGTAATGTGCAAATTAGAGGAGTTTGCGTCGAGGAGTCTTAGTCGGAGGCTGAGTTGGAGGAATCTTAAACTGAGGATTTTCAGTTGGTGGTTTTTTGGACAAACTACACATGATGAGGGATAACACCGAGTTACTAAGGATGGCGTGCCAAGCCTCATTAGGATCCTGAGGCTTCACGCTACCTAGGTGAGTAGCCACGCAGGTGATATTTTCGGAATTTCAAATGTTTTAGAATTAATTATATTTACTTAATTCCTATACTATTATTGCTGTTACAAATATGCAGTATTTATGTATGTCAACTTGCAACTGTCTTCCAACTAGGCCTGAAAGATAAATCGAATTTAAATCGAAATCGCGATCAACAAGTTCACAATTTCGGATTCGTGTAAGTGGTCAATATCGTGACATTTCCACAAGGGGGAAGTTTGGAGACACTGCTTGAAACGTCAAAATCAACGTGTATGTGACCCGCAGTGTCAGTCAGATCTTCCACAGGAGTCCAACGCTGTCCATCCTCTCTTGCCGTCTGCTGGTTCTTGTGCACGGCATACTTCCTGGTTCCTGTATGTCATGTGACATACAATAAGTAGGCCATGCATTAGAGCCTGCAGGACACGAAGTTGATAGACTGGCATCGCTAGGCTCATGCTGGAAGGTAGGTATAGAACTACCGCAGCTTAGGGGACAGAGCGTGCACAGGGAGACAAAAAGGGAACAAAAAGAGACACAAAAGGGACAAAAGAAAGGCCCAGAGGGGGCACAGAGAGACAAAAGGGGCACAAAGAGAGACACAAAGGTAGCAAGACAGAGAGAGGCCAAGATGGTGCAGAGAGAGACACAGAGGGGACAAAAAAAAAAACAGGGGACACTGAAAAAGACGGGGCACAATAGGGGGAGAGACAGAGAGAGAGAGAGAGAGAGAGAGAGAAAGGGGGCACAAAGACACAGAGTGCAGAAAGAGAGACGGGACAGAAAGACACAGAGGGGGAACAAAGCTTAATTTGAAGCAAATCGTGAATCGAATCGAAATCGTGATTTGCAACAGAAATCGCTCAATTCAATTTTTTCATACAATCGTTCAGGCCTACTTCCAACTATACAGAATATTATAATCAGCTGCTTTCAAATGACCTTTACTGCGTATTCACTATCTTGTCTCAGGGGCTAAATGAAATGGAAATTTCTCATTACAAACAGGTAAGAGGAGATTTCAGTGCACATAACTGAGGTCAAGCAAATTACAACACATGTGAGGGGCATGTAGATAACAACATTATACATTTGAATGACAGATTTGAAAAAAGAGTATGTTACAAAGAGGTAGTACACTATTAAAAAGATACAGTACTTTTGGCGTTAATTCTCAGTATTGAAAAGTAATCAATGAATTGGTAATGATAACTTGATAGAAATTGTTGTTTACCTTTTCTCCTATGTACTTCCACTTCTGATTTTTCATCCGACGAACATCTTCATTCTTATCCCTCTTTAACAGAAACTCATAATCTGCACATACGAAGCGACACAACATCAGATTTTCTGCAATTGTAAATTTTGGCATTCTACTAATCCCACCTTTGGATTGCTGGGAATTATTAGTGATCGTTTCATTAAAACTCTCGTCCACGCTATTTGCATTGGCCTCTTCGTTTGTTTGCATATTACCATGCCTGCCCATGTCAGAATCATTCCTATGCAATTCAGAATTGTCTAGTACATTTTCATTCACAACAACCACATCAGAATTCTCTGGTGCACTGTCATTTGCATGATCTGGAAGCACTGCAATTCGTTGTCGGTTATGATTATCACAGTCATTAACTTCTGAAATAAGTGTGTCAGTATCAACATCTTCTTGTGAATCATTATTATCTTCAGCACTGTCATGAAGTGAGTACTCATCACCAAGAAAACTGCTATCATCATTTCCCCAACCGTCTGAGGAGCTTCGGTTTCCTTGAAAATCATTGACGCTGGTTGTAGGTTCATAATCTTCATCATTAGACGAACCTTGTTCACTATCCTGATCCTCTACACATTCTTGTCCTTCTGCAACATCCTGAACACTCTTATTGTCATCCTCCTCTTCATCATCACAATCTCTGTGTTTTGAATTATTGTTATGCTCCTGTACATTTTCTGCATCCTTAGATTGATTAAAATAATTTTCCTCATGCACATTCGCTTGGTTTGCATCTTGGTCAGATTCCTTTTCTGTATGTCCAATGTCTAATTCCCTATCAAAACTAACATGCACATCATTCTCAAGGGTCTCCACCGTGTTTTGACAGGCAGGTCTTGTACTGAGATCTAATGCTTCCTCGCCCTCATCGTCAGAATCAATGTTATCATCTAGTGCAAGTTTGAAGTTCACAATTTCACTTGCGGTATCAATAAGTAATGGTTCACGCATAGAAACTCCTTCAAAATTGTCCATCAACTCCATATCTATGGGATTTTCACTACTAAGATTGACGTCATTATTAGAATTTGAGGCCTGCTCGTTCATGGAACCTTCGTGCGTTTCCTCAACTAGGCCCTGGTTTTCTAAGTTTTGGTTTTGTGATGATGAATCTTGATTATTTTCTAAATTCACAATATCTACAGGACTAGCCACAGTTGCTTTCTCCATAGGTACTAAAAAAATTGTAACTGTTTGGGATTGCTCATCTACCACTGGCATCAATGGCTGCTGCGTCACACTACTTGTATCAGACAATGTCTGACATGCGTCACCTGCATTGACGTTTTCGTCCTCGGGAATCTGCTCAGATACCTCTTTTTTCTTGTTAACACGCTTTCCGTGAGCTGCACCGTGCTCGTCGTCGCAGTTCCCACATCGCCGCTGTCTGGAGATCCTAGTGGGACGTCCGCGTTTGCCCGGCATTGTGTTTCGCTGTCTCGTCACGGCACGCCACCTCTTCTCCACCACAGCGCCAGAGGAAAGGGCGTAACTGGCCGCAAACCCTACGTAATCACGTGTGCGCGGGACTTAACTCCCGTCACGTGACTTCATTCCCGCGGTACCCGTACTTCAGAAGCGCAGATGAAGTTTCCCTGACGTCAGGAAATTTAATTTAGATTTTAGCGCGCCCATGACCAAAATGCGGGAGAGTATCTGATTTGTGAAAAAATGACACGTCACCAAATAAAGATTTTGCTAACCAATCACATGCCTATTTTTTTTTTTTTTTAACATAATTCATTTCTGCCTGTTTGATTGACACAAGTGAACACCAATGGGGAATTGAGAATTTTTTTATACTGTACATAAAAGCATCCTTCAGTGTGTGTTAGCACACACTTGTCCGTGCACCAGTGAGCAATTTATTAGTGAGAACTCCGTCAGCATAGTTGAAGAAGGATTCCAGCTTATGAATGTGAGTTCAACAATACTAATGTATTGAGTATATGTTTCTAAATTTAAAGGAGATAATGTATTTTTCTGTTTGCGGGTACAAATATTAATATTATCTGGGCAACCGAAATTTAAATTAAAATTTCACAATAAGTACCAATTACTTTCAAAGATGTTTTAAAAACAGGTGTTTGATAGGTTTTACAGTGGAATATCCTTAGTTTTCAATCGAAAGATGGGTAGTTGAGTCGAGTCTGCTGCAATAACTTTTTATTTACTTGGAAAACTTTTTTTTTTTTTTTTTGGGTGAACAAAGTATAAATCAATCTTTTCATGTATGGTGCAAAACCACATTATTTCATACCAATAATAAAACCTGGTTATTGTTGTTTATTGATTGGTTCTTTTGTGATTCGGTTATTTACTTGGAGTCGAGTGATCCAACTCTATGCAGTAGTATGCAGGAACATTTTTTTAGTAAGGAAGTTTCGCTGCAAATGTTCATTCGGCCCTCAAAAACAAAATTATTACAGTTATATTTTCTAGAAGAATACCATTGAAATAGAGACGTTGTTAATACTTGTACACAGAATTTAAAAAAATTTTTTGCTGAGGTTTTTAACATTTTAGGGATTGGGACGTGCCTTACATTTGGCCAAAAAAATATTAATGTTACATCCTCTTTTTAAAGTGATACTGTAGGCCAGTCGTGTGAAAATGAGTTTTAGTTAACCCGGCCTTGTAATGTTCCCCCCCAGACATCCCGTGACCGCAAAGCCACTCTACAATGCTCCTGCCCCGCCTCCAGTTGACTTTTGGTATTTAATACTTTAAAGTCTTAAAAACACTACAACAGCATTGACGTATCCTAGCTCCACCTGATAGCACCAGGAGCATAGTGCGCAGACCCAAGACCACAGTGGACTTCAGCTTAAAAATACATGTGCCATCAGCGGGACCGACGACATGGCAATTTCATGCGCAATGGTGTTATGACTTTAACCACTCATAACGCGCGTCGGCAAAGTGACAGCTGCAGGACCAGCGACGCAGTTCTGCGTCGCCGGCTGCAGGCTAATTAATCAGGAAGCAGCCGCTCGTGTGAGCGTCTGCTTCCTGTCAATTCACGGCGGGGGGATCCGTGAATAGCCTGCAGGCCGCCGATGCCCCCCCCCCCCGCAACATGCCTGCAGGCAGGAGCGATCAGACCCCCCTGCACATCATCCCCATATGGGGGAAATAAGGGTGGCAATCTGATCGCTCTGTGTGTCCGTTGATCTGTGCTGGGGGCTGCAGAGCCCACACAGAACACCTCAAAACAAACAGCGCCGGTCGTTAATGGGGGGTAAAGGGTGGGTCCTCAAGTGGTTAAAATCATAAATTCAAAAACTGAAATGGAGGCGGGCCCGGAGCATCGGTGAGTGGATGCGCGTGCACGTAAAGATTAAGTGATTGATGCCTGTACCTTGTTTGTGCGTCTCCACAGATTGACTTGGACTGCAGCCAAACCGTCTGCCTGTCCGTGGCCTTCCTTTTTGTCAACCCGCCTGCTCCTCAGTGTCCACTCGGCACCTAAGTGCGACTGCCTGTTGGCTTGGTAAGTAGTTGAGATGGTGGGAGGAGCTGGGAAGGGCTTTTCTCTCAACTTTACCGAGCTGAAAGACTAACTTAGGCCTGTACCTTGTTTGTGCGTCTCCACAGATTGACTTGGACTGCAGCCAAACCGTCTGCCTGTCCGTTGCCTTCCTTTTTGTCAACCCGCCTGCTCCTCAGTGTCCACTCGGCACCTAAGTGCGACTGCCTGTTGGCTTGGTAAGTAGTTGAGATGGTGGGAGGAGCTGGGAAGGGCTTTTCTCTCAACTTTACCGAGCTGAAAGACTAACTTAGGCCTGTACCTTGTTTGTGCGTCTCCACAGATTGACTTGGACTGCAGCCAAACCGTCTGCCTGTCCGTTGCCTTCCTTTTTGTCAACCCGCCTGCTCCTCAGTGTCCACTCGGCACCTAAGTGCGACTGCCTGTTGGCTTGGTAAGTAGTTGAGATCGTGGGAGGAGCTGGGAAGGGCTTTTCTCTCAACTTTACCGAGCTGAAAGACTAACTTAGGCCTGTACCTTGTTTGTGCTTCTCCACAGATTGACTTGGACTGCAGCCAAACCGTCTGCCTGTCCGTGGCCTTCCTTTTTGTCAACCCGCCTGCTCCTCAGTGTCCACTCGGCACCTAAGTGCGACTGCCTGTTGGCTTGGTAAGTAGTTGAGATGGTGGGAGGAGCTGGGAAGGGCTTTTCTCTCAACTTTACCGAGCTGAAAGACTAACTTAGGCCTGTACCTTGTTTGTGCGTCTCCACAGATTGACTTGGACTGCAGCCAAACCGTCTGCCTGTCCGTTGCCTTCCTTTTTGTCAACCCGCCTGCTCCTCAGTGTCCACTCGGCACCTAAGTGCGACTGCCTGTTGGCTTGGTAAGTAGTTGAGATCGTGGGAGGAGCTGGGAAGGGCTTTTCTCTCAACTTTACCGAGCTGAAAGACTAACTTAGGCCTGTACCTTGTTTGTGCTTCTCCACAGATTGACTTGGACTGCAGCCAAACCGTCTGCCTGTCCGTGGCCCTTTCGTGACATTCCGGACCTTGATTGTTGGGAACCCGCCTGCTTGTCCGTGGACCTTCGGGACGTTAGTGAAACAGCCTGTTGGTTAGGTAAGTAAGTAATGTAAGAGAGTGATCATGTGCATTTTGTATGTATAGGTGAGACAAAAATAGAGGATTTATGGCACTGACTTGCTTTTAATTTTTCATAGGTTTATTTCGATTGAGTTGCGTCAGTTGAGGGCAAGCCCGTATCTCTGTCTTCATATCCCCGTCCTTCCTTTGTGGTAAATTAATGTTCAGCTTTGGTTCTGTGTAATTTTTATAAGATATCTAAAGAATAGGTCAATGATGCAGTTTTATTTTTCTTTCATAGGTTAACTCATTGTGTTTGGTCCCCGTTTAGAGTGATTTTAAATTTTTGGACTGTACTCGTCCTTTATCGCTGTAAGTATATGTAAATGTCGGTTGATATTTTGTTACATCAATGAAATTTGATATTGAAAACACTACAACATTATTCACATAACAATAATGTGCATTATTATTATAATGGATGTTAAATTTAGGTTAATTGTGCTGTAGGTCATATGGTTTTGAAGTAATGACCAAGCTCCATTGTGCTATCTAGAATTGTTTAGTAAAGAATACTCACACACAATGGGGTTGCCATGACCATGATATTAAGTAATTATATTTTGCTACAATTATAAGTTTTCACATATACTTAATAACACATTTTAAATATTAAATTATAACAAACTTTATCAAACAACAACGATAAATGCAATTGTTTACAAAAATAAAGTTGATAATTAAAAAAAAAAATTTACTTACTACAAATTTACTTACTCATACAGGTTTCTTAATACTTAGATTGATGTTCATCTCTCTCTCTCTCTCTCTCTCTCTCTCTCTCTCTCTCTCTCTCAAACTCTCTCTCTCTCTCTCTCTCTCTCTCAAACGCTCTATCCATTTCTATCTCTCTCTCCACTCCCTCAATGACTCTCTCTCTCTGTCTCTCTATCACACTCTCCCACCCACCTCCATCAACGCTTCTACCCTCCTGCCATCTATGTATATCTCTTTTTCTATCGGTCTCTCTGAATGTATGTTTCTCTATCTCTTTATCTCACTCATATTCATTTTCTCTCTCTCTCTCTCTCTCTCTCTCTCTCTCTCTCTCTCTCTCTCTCTATCTATCTCTCTCTCTCTCTCTATCTCTATCTCTATCTCTATCTCTAAATCTATCTCTATCTCTATCTCTATCTCTCTATCTCTATCTCTATCTCTCTATCTCTCTATCTCTATCTCTATCTCTCTATCTCTATCTCTCTCTCAAACTCTATCTCTCTCTCAAACTCTCTATATCACTCTCTCTCTCACACAATGTCTACATCACTTGCCCTACCTACCTGCCTCCCTCGCTTTCCCTCACCACATCAAACTACGTCCATATCCCTTACACTCACTCACTGAACCCCTTCCCTCCCTCTTTCTTTACAACGCTCTATCGCCATCCAGTCCCTCCATCTCTCTCTATTTATCTATCTCTATTTAAATATAATTCAGAAAAGTACATAGATATATATATATATATATATATATATATTTACATATATATACACACATACAAATATATAAATGTATATATGTATATATATATATATATACATATATATATATATATATATATACACACTTACAGTTACTTATCGATTAAGGAGAACTCTATACATAACTTGTTAAAAATTTAAATTTGGTTATGAAAGCATATTACACGCTTTACAGGTTATTACACAGGAAACTTAACCTTCTCAATTTGTTTTACTACAGCTGTGGATTTCTCCATTACTGTCAGAAGCAGTCCAAGACAGCTCTTCAGTCCGTCTTTGCTAATTTCTTTATTCTACTGCCGCGTTTTTTAAATTTTTGGACACTCAAGGACGCAAAATGGTAAATATTCAGAATTAAATATAGCGGTTCCTTGTTCAGATTTTGCCATGTGAATAGTTTCACACTGAACTTTAAATTTTACTGTGAACAGAGGCGCAAGCAGGATGAAATCCGATACAATGGTTAACACGTTGATTGGAGAAAGTGGTGTGCTTCTCTCCACATGAGCAGACACGAAATATTGTCTTATTTAATCCTGCCGCCGCCTCTGTGCCCATACAAATTGTATGTATCAAGTACCGGTTGAGGGAAATGTCCACCTTACCTTGTTCATAGGTTCAGAAAGATAATTTGTAATGCTCAGTGAGGAGTGGTGTAATCTCATCACTTGCCTATACCATTGGTTGACTGAATGTTAAAACCAGGTTTTTGATTATATTTCATCTCACTTAATTTGTCATTCACTCTAAAAAAAAGTACCCAATATTGCCCTCTGAGTTCATCCATATTATAAAATTAAAGATGAATGATTCACAAAGTGTAGTTCAATATTCAAAAAAAATAAAAAAAATAAAAAAATTAAATAAACTTCATTTAAACAAAAACTGAAAACCGAGTAAGATACATAAAAGAACAAAATCATAACCAAAAATATAAATATATAAATCTAATAAAAAAAAATAAAAA
Source organism: Hyperolius riggenbachi (assembly GCF_040937935.1). Lineage (NCBI taxonomy): Eukaryota > Metazoa > Chordata > Amphibia > Anura > Hyperoliidae > Hyperolius > Hyperolius riggenbachi. The sequence goes on along the minus strand of NC_090657.1, from coordinate 209,338,238 downwards.
ATTCTAGACTTGTAAAATTTTGATGTTAGTGACATTGTTTTCTCCCACAAATTCATAAAGTGAATGAAAGTTACGGAGAGTACCAAATTGGTCAGTAATATAGACCGTGGGTTCCCAACATGATGGGCCGTGGGATTTGTAATGGTGGGCCGGGTCGTCTACCTCTGCCACCCGCACACCCCCCCCCCCCCACCCCGGACGCCACTTCTGTTACCTTAAGAGCGAACGGCTGCTTACTTACTTATTTACTTATATTTCCGATAGCCTTGACAGCATCACATACAGCAGTGCTTCAAGCTCAGCTGCTGGGAGGGAAGGAAGCAGGACAGCTGTTCACCTGATAGCGGGCATCGACGCTACTGAACGATGCTGACCCGCCTCCTTCACTCCTTCCAGCACATCTCAAGAGCAGGAAGCCCTGCTTTACGAGATGCTTCAAAGGCAATGGGGAATATAAAAAAGGAACTCAACCTAGATACCGACTTGCCGATATACTACATTCAGGATCTACAAAAAAGGTGGTGTTTGCCCAAAAAAGTTACAACGCACCCCCCAATGGACACAGAGAAACATTTGGGCCCAAGAGTGGCCACCGTGCTTCAAAAGGTTTGTGAACCCTGGTAAAGACAACTAATAAAAAACACGAAAACAGAATGTAACTTCATTATGTATGTACCATGTTAACAGCGCAAAAGACCAACGTTGTCCTACCATTGTCAATAAATAGTTGGATGTTTTCTTTAATTAAGAGTTTTATAATTAACACGGCTTTTTTGATTACACACTGGCATTTTGATGATTCCCTTCATACAACGTTATATAATTTGGTTTATAAAGATTGGTACCACACATGCTCCCACCAACACCTTAAATAAAAATGTGCAATATATTGACATAGCACTGAGCTGGACGTAATAATGGAGAAGGAATGCTTTGTTTGGTACATCACTGTTATATTGGAAAAATAGTAATTGATTTTCTTATGCAATTACAGGCACAATCTTCTGTTGACCCCTTATTAAAATCAAACAAGGGGCACAATATTTTTGAACACGAAGGATACATTTACACCTTCGATAGAAAAAGCAAAGACGGACTGAAGAACTTCTGGCGCTGTCAGAAAAAAAATGCAGACCCGCCATGTCTTGGGAGAATACATACTGATGCTTCGACAGGGGAGGTGTTCAAAATAGTTCAGGAACACCTCCATGGGGAATCCATAGAGGCGGTTGAGGTAACACGAGTTCGCAACGCCATCAAAGAAAAAGCAATATGCTCAAAGGGTGGTCCCTCCACAATTATTAATTTGGCAATCCAGAATGTGGAACCTGCAGTACTAGCTTCACTACCGCCGAGGGAAAGTTTACGTCATATGGTCCAGAATGTCAGAAAAAGAGAAATGGCACATCCAACAAATCCTGTCTCTCTATCTGACCTTGTCATACCTGACGCGTACAGAACTTATTCTGTGTCAGATCTAGAGACCGTGCCATTTCTCCTTTACGATTCTGGACCTGATGATGAACATAGGATTTTGATTTTTGGCAATAGTTCAAACGGTGCTTGGATTAAAAATGTTAAACAGCTATACGGGGACGGAACATTTAAAGTTGCTCCGGTCCTTTTCAAGCAAGTGTTTGAACTATTGGGAAAAAGAAATGACTATGTTCTCCCTCTGCTGTACTGCTTGCTGCCAAACAAGACGCAAGCTGCGTACCTAAAAATGTTTGATGCTATCCACCGGATGTGGCCTGAACTGAACCCTGATCACTATTCCTCTGATTTTGAAGTGGCAGGCATCAATGCATTCAAAGCAGTTTTCCCCTCCTGTCGTGTTCATGGCTGCTTCTTTCATTTGAAGAGGAATGTGAAATCAAAACTGGAGGAAATCGGGCTAAAAAAACTCTACACAAGTAGTGCAGAGTTTTCTATGCAGGCAAAAATGATTGCATCTCTTGCCTTTGTCCCCCCTGTGGATTTGGAGGCGGCATTAGATGCAATCAGGTTTGACCTGAGACCCGATATTCTACCTTTGCTCAGATGGTTCAGTCGGGTTTACATTGGGGTCAGTGAGAGCGGGCTTCGTAAACCGATCTTTCCTCCCTCCCTGTGGTCGGTTTATGAGCGCACTCTTACTGGCTTGGACCGCACAAACAACTATGTGGAGGCAGCGCACCGTTGCCTGCGGTCACATCTGGGATTCGAACACTCGAGCATATGGCAGTTCATTGATGGCCTGCGAGAATTTCAAAAAGGAAGAGACCTGCTATACCAGCAGTATGTGCGCGGGGACCCAGCACAAGACAAAAGAAAGAAATACAAGGATTCGGATAAAAAATTGAAAAAAATTGCAAAGGAATACAATGACAGAACTTTCCAAGAATACCTAAGAGGGGCCGCAGCAAATCTTGCCTTAGATTAATGCAAGATATTTAATTAAAAATTGTTTGGAGTAATACAATTTTTATCCAAATCGCTGTATTTCTGTTAACCGCAAAGGAAGGACGAGGACAAGGATTCTGGCAAAAGAACACTTGAGTTGTTTCACATGCCATGTGCTGATTATTTATGATCGAATTTCGATCTACTTACACTGCTCGGCACATGAGTTCTTGGGATAATGACCCACTGAGCCATTTTACTTCACAATTATACCATCTAACATAACATTATATGAGCAAAGCTTCCAAAGCCATGGATCCACACCTGCCTACAATTGGAAAAAATGTTTTTTGGATAAAGCCAACATCAGGGTGGTGTGTACTATTTAATGATGAAAACCCATGGCACCTACTTCATGCAAGCCCAATGAAAATATCTGTTATTAACAAAAGGGTATTATTTAATACCTGCGCCTCTAGCATAATATTCAAAGCTAGACTGCTCAGTTTTGCACGCCATAGATAAACACCTGACCTCCATTGGAAAAAAAATTAATATAAAGCAAAAATCAGGGTGGTGTCCACTATTATATGATGAAAACACACGGCACAAACTTCTTGCAAGCCAAATGTAAATATATGTTAATACAAACAGGCTACTATTTAATACCACCTCCTCCGGCCTAATGTGTCAAGATACACTGATAAGTTTTGCACGCCATAGATACACACCGGCCTACATTTGCAAAAAAAGAAAAATTATTATAAAGCCAACATCAGGGTGGTGTGTACTATTAAATGATGAAAACCCATGGCACCTACTTCATGCAAGTCCAATTAAAATTTCTCTTATTAACAACAGGGTATTATTTAATACCAGCGCCTCAAGCATAATATTCAAATCTAGACTGCTCAGTTTTGCACGGCATAGATAAACACCTGACCTCCATTGGAAAAAAAAAATGGTACTATAAATCCAAAATCAGGGTGGTCTCCACTATTATATGATGAAAACACACGGCAGCAACTTCATGAAAGCCCAATGTAAATATCTACTATTAACAACAAGCTATTATTTTATACCACCTCCTCCAGACTAATATTTACAGCGAGAATGCTAAGTTTTGCAGGCCATAGATACACAACGGCCCACATTTGAAAAAAAAAAAAAAAAAAGATGTATAATGCAAAAATCAGGCAACTGTATAAGATTTAATGCTGAAAAAACATGGCACCTACTTCATGCAAGGCCAATAAACATATCTATTAATAACAACAGACTATTATTTAATACCGCCACCTACGACATAATAGTTTAAACTACACTGCTAATATTATTGAAAAACAAACAAAACATCTATTTCCAAAACAATTTGCATTATTAATTGTTATAACTGATTACAACACTATTAGTTATAAACATCTTAGATATTTTAAAAAGTAATAATTTTTATGGGAAGATACAACACTATCTTTTGGCATGGTAATAGTACAGTTTTTTAATAATATACATACAGACTACACACAGTACAAAATGTAACTAGAATTTTACAAAGTCACAACCAGAAGGTGTTGCTTATACAACACTGTCTTATGGCATGGTATTGGCGTCAGCCAAAGCAATGAGTACAGATGACTCAGCGTGACATAAGTCAGTGGGGTTGTAGGCCACATCTGTTGCTTAGACACTACAGTCTCTTGGCACGTTACTGTAGACAATAGGAATAAGAAGAAACACAGCCTTGCAGACAGCAGCAGGTGTTGCTTATACAACACTGTCTTATGGCATGGTATTGGCGTCAGCCAAAGCAATGAGTACAGATGACTCAGCGTGACATAAGTCAGTGGGGTTGTAGGCCACATCTGTTGCTTAGACACTACAGTCTCTTGGCACGTTACTGTAGACAATAGGAATAAGAAGAAACACAGCCTTGCAGACAGCAGCAGGTGTTGCTTATACAACACTGTCTTATGGCATGGTATTGGCATCAGCCAAAGCAATGAGTACAGATGACTCAGCGTGACATAAGTCAGTGGGGTTGTAGGCCACATCTGTTGCTTAGACACTACAGTCTCTTGGCACGTTACTGTAGACAATAGGAATAAGAAGAAACACAGCCTTGCAGACAGCAGCAGGTGTTGCTTATACAACACTGTCTTATGGCATGGTATTGGCGTCAGCCAAAGCAATGAGTACAGATGACTCAGCGTGACATAAGTCAGTGGGGTTGTAGGCCACATCTGTTGCTTAGACACTACAGTCTCTTGGCACGTTACTGTAGACAATAGGAATAAGAAGAAACACAGCCTTGCAGACAGCAGCAGGTGTTGCTTATACAACACTGTCTTATGGCATGGTATTGGCGTCAGCCAAAGCAATGAGTACAGATGACTCAGCGTGACATAAGTCAGTGGGGTTGTAGGCCACATCTGTTGCTTAGACACTACAGTCTCTTGGCACGTTACTGTAGACAATAGGAATAAGAAGAAACACAGCCTTGCAGACAGCAGCAGGTGTTGCTTATACAACACTGTCTTATGGCATGGTACTGGCGTCAGACAAAGCAATGAGTACAGATGACTCAGCGTGACATAAGTCAGTGGGGTTGTAGGCCACATCTGTTGCTTAGACACTACAGTCTCTTGGCACGTTACTGTAGACAATAGGAATAAGAAGAAACACAGCCTTGCAGACAGCAGCAGGTGTTGCTTATACAACACTGTCTTATGGCATGGTAGTGGCGTCAGACAAAGCAATGAGTACAGATGACTCAGCGTGACATAAGTCAGTGGGGTTGTAGGCCACATCTGTTGCTTAGACACTACAGTCTCTTGGCACGTTACTGTAGACAATAGGAATAAGAAGAAACACAGCCTTGCAGACAGCAGCAGGTGTTGCTTATACAACACTGTCTTATGGCATGGTATTGGCGTCAGCCAAAGCAATGAGTACAGATGACTCAGCGTGACATAAGTCAGTGGGGTTGTAGGCCACATCTGTTGCTTAGACACTACAGTCTCTTGGCACGTTACTGTAGACAATAGGAATAAGAAGAAACACAGCCTTGCAGACAGCAGCAGGTGTTGCTTATACAACACTGTCTTATGGCATGGTATTGGCATCAGCCAAAGCAATGAGTACAGATGACTCAGCGTGACATAAGTCAGTGGGGTTGTAGGCCACATCTGTTGCTTAGACACTACAGTCTCTTGGCACGTTACTGTAGACAATAGGAATAAGAAGAAACACAGCCTTGCAGACAGCAGCAGGTGTTGCTTATACAACACTGTCTTATGGCATGGTATTGGCGTCAGCCAAAGCAATGAGTACAGATGACTCAGCGTGACATAAGTCAGTGGGGTTGTAGGCCACATCTGTTGCTTAGACACTACAGTCTCTTGGCACGTTACTGTAGACAATAGGAATAAGAAGAAACACAGCCTTGCAGACAGCAGCAGGTGTTGCTTATACAACACTGTCTTATGGCATGGTATTGGCGTCAGCCAAAGCAATGAGTACAGATGACTCAGCGTGACATAAGTCAGTGGGGTTGTAGGCCACATCTGTTGCTTAGACACTACAGTCTCTTGGCACGTTACTGTAGACAATAGGAATAAGAAGAAACACAGCCTTGCAGACAGCAGCAGGTGTTGCTTATACAACACTGTCTTATGGCATGGTATTGGCGTCAGCCAAAGCAATGAGTACAGATGACTCAGCGTGACATAAGTCAGTGGGGTTGTAGGCCAAATCTGTTGATTAGACACTACAGTCTCTTGGCACGTTACTGTAGACAATAGGAATAAGAAGAAACACAGCCTTGCAGACAGCAGCAGGTGTTGCTTATACAACACTGTCTTATGGCATGGTAGTGGCGTCAGAAAAAGCAATGAGTACAGATGACTCAGCGTGACATAAGTCAGTGGGGTTGTAGGCTACATCTGTTGCTTAGACACTACAGTCTCTTGGCACGTTACTGTAGACAATAGGAATAAGAAGAAACACAGCCTTGCAGACAGCAGCAGGTGTTGCTTATACAACACTGTCTTATGGCATGGTAGTGGCGTCAGACAAAGCAATGAGTACAGATGACTCAGCGTGACATAAGTCAGTGGGGTTGTAGGCCACATCTGTTGCTTAGACACTACAGTCTCTTGGCACGTTACTGTAGACAATAGGAATAAGAAGAAACACAGCCTTGCAGACAGCAGCAGGTGTTGCTTATACAACACTGTCTTATGGCATGGTAGTGGCGTCAGACAAAGCAATGAGTACAGATGACTCAGCGTGACATAAGTCAGTGGGGTTGTAGGCCACATCTGTTGCTTAGACACTACAGTCTCTTGGCACGTTACTGTAGACAATAGGAATAAGAAGAAACACAGCCTTGCAGACAGCAGCAGGTGTTGCTTATACAAAACTGTCTTATGGCATGGTATTGGCGTCAGCCAAAGCAATGAGTACAGATGACTCAGCGTGACATAAGTCAGTGGGGTTGTAGGCCACATCTGTTGTTTAGACACTACAGTCTCTTGGCACGTTACTGTAGACAATAGGAATAAGAAGAAACACAGCCTTGCAGACAGCAGCAGGTGTTGCTTATACAACACTGTCTTATGGCATGGTAGTGGCGTCAGACAAAGCAATGAGTACAGATGACTCAGCGTGACATAAGTCAGTGGGGTTGTAGGCCACATCTGTTGCTTAGACACTACAGTCTCTTGGCACGTTAGTATACACTATAATACAATAAATAAACACAACCATGCACATACCAGCTGGTGGTGCTTATACACCACAGTTAGTGAGATTTTGATAGTTTACAAAGAAAAAAAACTTCTTATACACTACTCTCTCATAGCATGGTACTGAACATACTATCCCAAAATAATATTGGCCACAACTCTAACATTAGAACTTCTAGGGAATTTGAATACTATGTAAATTATGTATTTGAATTGCATGGTGTTTTTAAAGGTTATATTAAAGATGTAAAATGATAAAAAAAGGATATATATTAAAGATATATAAGAGAATTCTGTTTATGAGAAATGTTTTAATTGTATTACATCCAAATACTGTATGTGATATAGCAGTTGTATGGAATGGTGATTAAAATAAAGTAATACATAAGAAAGTTTAAATAAAGATATTGTACTGAAGTATGTGTTTCTTGGTAATTCTTGTAGAATTTAAGGTTTAGTACGTTAACAATACTACAATGATAGGCAAAAGCCATAACTCTATCGTGTGTAGGTACACTGTCAACTAGTCAGCCATTGAAGAGGTGTTTTGTGAAAGTGAGTCATGTTACTATTTGGAATATCAGGCCACACATACACAGTTACATTGTCATATATGTTTAAGTTATGTAAAAAACTAAGTTAGAATTTGACACAAAAATTGGAGGTGTACATGTATGCTGTAAAGGGAAATATAAGGACATGAATTATAGAAACCAGGAGAAAAAAAACTTTACACAATACTACAGTTAAAAAATTATTACGAGGATAAAACAAATAGTAACGAGTGACACAAGGAGCACAGAGGTTTGCAGCCAGAGGTTTACATACAAGATGAATAAAGAAGAGAACACAACTACAAAAGGGGTAATACAACGAGGGACATAAGGTGAAGTGACATTAGTAAATTAAAACGTTAAAAAGCTGCAATACATGGAAAGAAATTACACACGGGAATGGAATCAACAGAGTTAAAGATGAAAATATTTATAACAAGAGTGGAAAATACAAGTGTCACAAGAACAGTAGGCACTGGAAATTAAAAGTTTAGGAATTAATTTTATCACAAGTAATATAATACCACTGTCACAAGAAGAGTGGGCACTGAAAATTAAAAGTTTCGGAAATAATTTTATCATAAGTAATATAATACCACGTATTTCGGAAATTATATAATATTGGATTTGTAATTTAGTACAAAAACTTCAGATACAAAAATTAGGTAAGGATTTATTGTAAATTATTTTTTATAAATCAATTAGTAGCGTACATTTGTGAAATAGTGATTTATTGTACATATTAAAATTAAAATTAATTGGTGGACAGATTTTTAAAGTGTTCATATAATGATTAAACAGAAATAGTATATAAACGTTAAAATATTTATGTAGTTAAACATATATATAAATTTGCAATAGAAAAATCGAAATAGGGTGTGAAAATTCATGAAATACTATTTAAGGTTTATTAGTTGTATAAACTCTGTATTAACATCTGCGCCCTTTTTTCACGGTTGAAATGAAAAAATGAAGGTTTATGAAAAGAATGCTTATAAACTAATTTAGAAGGTGTTTTTTAAATCATTAAATGAAGATTTGTTAATATGCATGTAAAACAGTAATTTATATGTTTGTAAAGCTAAAATGAGGATTTGTGTATGTATAAAACCTATATTAACACAGGCGCCCTAATTTCCCGTTGGGCGCCAGATAAACGCTAATTAATATGGCCGTCTATGGCGGCGCCCTTTTTGTCCACTAGCCCCATGCGCCCAAATTTCCCAGCTCCAGCTGGCGCCCTCTTTCACAGGAGAAATCTTTAACTTTCCTTGAATAGATCATCAGGGGGGTCTGTATGGCTGATATTGAGGTGAAACCCCTCCCACAGTGTGATGTCACGTCAGGACCGAGGTCCTGACAGTGCTGTCTGTGAACCTTGTTTATTGTGGGAAATAATAATAATGTTTCCAACAGCCAAGCAATCAGTATCTCCCACTCAGTAATGATTATTCCATACAGATCACCTGGCAGGATTAAAGATGTCACCACCAGTGATACATTTCACAATGTAAATCAGGTAGAGTAAAGGTTTCACAATGAGCAAACACTGACTAAATAATCTATAAATGAATATTGTAAAAAAAAGTAAAAAAATATTTCACTGTTATTTTCAGTACAGTTCCTCTTTAAGTGTTATTTGTCTCCATTTAGCTGCTTACTTCAACCCTATGGCAAAGTTCACACTAGGATCACAAAAAGCAATCTTAAAGGACTCCCAAGGCGAAGAAATAAATCTCTCTCTACTTACCTGGGCATCTTCCAGCCCCTAGAAGTCCTTTGGGCCCCTTGCCACAGCTCTGGTCCTCCCTGGTGTCCCGCTTGGCGCCTGTAAGTATGGGGTCGGTGTGCATGTGTGCGCCCGCATGCAAACCCGTGCATGTGCCTATCAGTCTGCAATACTTACAGGCGGGACACTGGGGAGGACCAGAGACAACTTTTTTTTGTCATATTTTGGTTCTGTACGTCACCACGATGAATTTTAAATGGAACAATGCAGTTGAATTGCAGACTTTCCAGCTTTAATTCAGTGGGGTGAATAAAACGATTGCATAAAAATGTGATGCAACTCAATATTTTTTTTTTATACAATGGCAAGCCATTGTAAAATTATGCATCAAAATCATGCGCAAAATTGATTTCACAATACAGCAAAGTCTCTAATCGGGAACTTAGGCAACTGGAAGTCTCAACTAACTGGCATGCCTTAGGAGATAATGGGGACAATGTTTTTGCAGGGTATAAAGTACACTCCGAGTGTCCAGCTGTGTTTTCTAACCTTCCTGTAGCTCCATGCACAGCTCCAGGCAATTATGATTACTAGGGCTGGATTTACGATAAGGCTCTTGGCACTTCACTGATGAGATTTCCCTTCAGTCAGGGGCACCACTAACTACCATTCTGCACTGCTAGGGGTGGACCCCGAGCTCTATAACAAAACAAAATGCAAATCAGTGTATCAGTTAATAAACCAAAAATATTCCAATTAGACTTGAAAATTCTTGTTTTCTGAGCTAAGGCTTCTTCAAATAATTTGCTTAAAACACATATTTCCGTTTTTCATAGTCACTAGGGATAGCAAGAAAAATTTCCAGGATCTGCCTTGCTGTGAATTGGCACCACTCATACTAAAGGTGGTGACATACATTACAGTAAAAATATTACATTTGATAGTAATTCCATAAAAAATAATAGGTTGTAGAGAAAAAACTTATTTTATTCTACCTTGAGTGAGAAATTCCAGAATTTCCAGTTTTTATTAATATAAATTGATTGGGAGTGGCTAATTTTTCTGATATATTTTTATGAAAATTGAATGGTATAGGATAAATTGTCAATTTCTTGATTTAACCACTTCAGCCCACCGGTTGTTTTCACCTTATAGACATGAGCAATTTTCACATTTCCTCACTCATCCCATTCATTCTTCAATAAATGTATCACTACTTATCACACCTAAATGATCTACAGCAGTAGTCCTCAAACAAAGACCTGCAGGCCGAATGTGGCCCCCTGAGGCTTTTTTACCAGCCCCCCCACACAAAATGTATTACTTATAGATGCGATCAGCTACATCTGTAAATATTGGTGGACCACATATAAAATAGCAGTACTGGTACCACCCATCCACATGGAAGCCAGAAAGCAGTAATTTGCTGGTTTCCAATCAAATTCCACATCAGATGACACTGCTGTCCAATTGGACCGCAGGTTGTCACCTGGGTATGCTTCACTGTCTGTCCCGCAAAGACTTCTACATCATTTTATATATACTCCGGCCCCCCAGCGGTCTGAAGTATGTTGACCCAGCCCTCGACCCAAAACATTTGGGGACCCCTGATCTACCTTTTATCATGGTTGTTTTTTTCACCCCAATTTAAGCTTTTTGGAGGGTATTTTTTAGTTATTATTATTATTTCATTCTCTGTGCATATTAAAGGAAAAAAAAGAGAAGAAAAAAAAAAAAGAAAAAAAAATTACACCATTTCTTCTTTTCTGTCCAATGTAGGTATAAAGTAAACAATGCTATCATAGATCAAACCCACATATTTTATTTTCCTATTTATTCTGGTTATCTCACCATTTAAATTATGTCATTAGTGCAATGTATGTGGAAAATATATTATTTGGAAATAAAGGTATATTTTTTTCTGTATTGTGATTTTCGTTTTCTCATTGTACCCCAGCAATAATTGCAAGCCCTTAATTGCAAAAATAACAGTAATATATCCTCGTGGCATACAACTTTAACCACACTGCGACCGCCCAACCCTGATTGGCGACCGCAGAGTGGCTCCCCAGGACTACTTAACGACGATTGTTGTCAAGTCCTGTCGTCATAGGCTAATGCCTATGAGAGGTGATCACTGACTGGCTCTCGTGGGGGAGGGAAATAAAAGAAAATAGGGAAATTTATTTGAAAATAAATACGAATAACATGAATAATAATAATAATAATAAAAAAAAACGGCGGCAGCAATCAGATGCCACCAACAGAAAGCTCTGTTGTGGCAACAAAAGAAGGAAAAATTCATTTCTGCACTAAGTTGTATGGCTCTGCAGCGAGCTGTTAAAGCTGCAGATCACTGAATTGTAAAAAATAGCCTGGTCACCAGGGGGTTGCCAGTTAGGCGCTTCTGCGCATGCACTGCCATCCAAGCATGCGCAGAAGAGCCTGACTGACGCACCCGAGCCAGTTACCGGGGCTGATTGCGGCCGAACAGAGCCACCCAGGAGGATGGCGAGGGACGCACAGGTGTTCATGGGGCTGGAGGAAGTCCCGGGTAAGTATAAAATCTTTCTTCTTACTGATCTCAGATACACATTAAGGGCCTGTACACACTGAAAAACACAAGCAAAATTGCAAGCGCATGCGTTTTTAAAATCGCAAGTGCATGTAGTTTTAAAAACGCATGAGCTTTTGCCTGCGTTTTTGATGCGTTTGCGGGTTTTTTTTGTAATTGCTGATTGGCTAAAGAATCCTTTGTTTTTTTTCTAGTTTACATTTCAACAGCAATCAGGAAATTCCAGAGTCTTTTGGGATACTGCCTTCTGAAAAACGCAATGGAATCGCATTGCATTTTTTCATGCGTTTTTCAAGCGCTGCGCTTAAAAAAGCGCAGCAGGCACTGCGATTGCGTTTTTCTAAAAACGCATCACACCAGTGTGTACAGGTCATCACGATTTTTATTATTTTTTGAAAGACCTTGCGCAAGCTCAGCAGTGTGTACAGGCCCTTATATGAAGGAAAATGAACAAGGATAGAAAGGACCAGTGTTATAAAACATTTTTTTTAATTAACCCTTTAGGGCTGGTTCAGATGGACGTTTGGAGGCGTTGCGTTCGTTGGCGTCGCGTTCGTGGGCTTTCAGCAGCGTTCGTGTTGCGTCTGGATGCGGTCGCGTTTTTTCTTCCCCTAGGGCAGCACTGTCCAACTGGCGGCCCGCGGGCCGCATCCGGCCCGCCAGGCCTCCTGTTGCGGCCCGCTCGTCGCCCCGAGATGCAGGCATGGCTTGCGCTATGGGCGCTATGCCTGCTCCCTCTTGTGTGGCCTCTCCTGTGTCCCCGCTGCCTCACAGCTCAGACCTCACAGATCGCGGCGACTCAGGCAAACAGAGTGCGGACGGTACCCGCACGGAGTACGTCACATGCGGAAGTGACATCATTAGTCACTTCCGCATGTGACATTCCACCGCGCGGATGCCATGCGCGCGCTCTGCTTGCTTCAGTCGCCGTGATCTGTGAGGTCTGAGCTGTGAAGCAGCGGCAGCGGGGACACAGGAGAGAGGTAACGGGAGAGACAATGGACGCTATCTAACTGGGGGGGGGGGCACCTGTCACTATAACTGGGGGGGCACCTGTCACTATCTAACTGGGGGGACACCTGTCACTATCTAACTGGGGGGGGGGGGCACCTGTCACTAAATTTCCCTATTTTCTTTTATTTCCCTCCCCCACGAGAGCCAGTCAGTAATCACCTCTCATAGGCATTAGCCTATGACGACAGGACTTGACAACAATCGTCGTTAAAGAGAATCTGTATTGCTAAAATCGCTCAAAAGTAAACATACCAGTGCGTTAGGGGACATCTCCTATTACCCTCTGTCACAATTTCGCCGCTCCCCGCCGCATTAAAAGTGGTTAAAAACAGTTTTAAAAAGTTTGTTTGTAAACAAACAAAATGGCCACCAAAACAGGAAGTAGGTTGATGTACAGTATGTCCACACATAGAAAATACATCCATACATAAGCAGGCTGTATACAGCATTCCTTTTGAATCTCAAGAGATCATTTGTGTGTTTCTTTCCCCCTTCAGTTCTCATGCACTGAAGTTTCAGGCTGCTCTTTTCTTCCTGCAAACAGCTTTGCCCTTGTTTTTAATTCCTCAGTATGTGAAAGCCCAGCCAGCTCAGAGGACGATTTATCCAGCTGATTAGAGCAGCTTCTCTCTTCTCTCTTATCTAAATAATACACAGGCAGTGTGCATAGAGGGGCCAGAAAGGGTGAGTGCATAGCAGAACCACAACACTGAAGAACTTGGCAGCCTTCCAGACACAGGCCGACAAGTCTGACAGGGGAAAGATACATTGATTTATTACAGAGACTGTCATAGTAGAAAGTGCTGCAGTAAGCCAGAACACATTAGAATAGCTTTTGGAACATGTAGGATGATAAAAAACAGGATGCAATTTTTGTTACAGAGTCTCTTTAAGTAGTCCTGGGGAGCCACTCTGCGGTCGCCAATCAGGGTTGGGCGGTCGCAGTGTGGTTAAAGTTGTATGCCACGAGGATATATTGCTGTTATTTTTGCAATTAAGGGCTTTCAATTATTGCTGGGGTACAATGAGAAAACGAAAATCACAATACAGAAAAAAATATACCTTTATTTCCAAATAATATATTTTCCACATACATTGGGGGGGACACCTGTCACTATCTAACTGGGGGGACACCTGTCACTATCTAACTGGGGGGGGGGGGGCGGGCACCGGTCACTATCTAACTGGGGGGGGGGGGCACCTGTCACTATCTAACTGGGGGGACACCTGTCACTATCTAACTGGGGGGGGCACCTGTCACTATCTACCTGGGGGGGCACCTGTCACAACCTCATCCGCCAACACCACAGCATCACCGCCAGCCCGGCAACAGCAGCACCGCAAGGCCTTTCAGCCCACACATCATCACCAATCTGGCCAAAAACACTATTGCCAGGCCAGCCAGGCACAGCAGCCAGTAGAGGAGAATTCAGAAGCTAGGTGAGAGGTGTCTACCATATTAAAGGGGCATTCTGCCTATTTATGTGAAATGCTGTCTATTTATGTGCCTCATGACTGCTGAATTTGTCGTGTTGGGGGCCTCATGATTGCTGAATTTGTCTTGTTGGGGGTCTCATGATTTATTGGGGGCATCACGACTGCTGAATGTGTCTTGTTGGGAGCCTCATGATTTGTTGGGGGCCTCATGATTTCTAAATTTGTCTTGTTGGGGGCCTCATGATTGCTGAATTTGTCTTGTTGGGGGCCTCATGATTTGTCGGGGGCCTCATGATTGCTGAATTTGTCTTGTTGGGGGTCACATGATTGTGAATTGCGAGACTATGGAAAAGCTGAATCATCATCATGAGACAATAGCATTAAACCTACTTTTTTAGCTTTTTAAAACTGAAAATAAAACTGGGAGGTTCTAAAAAAAAAAAATACATTTTTCAGGAGTAGGATGGATGAAATTGTTTATCTTCAGAGTTTATTTTCAACTTGGATTTTCCATAATGTTCATGCATGAGTTTGTATGTAGTTTAAATTGCTGTTGCCACTTTGCGATAGATAAGTGACTTTTGGGTTGCAGTTTGGGCACTCGGCCTCCAAAAGGTTCGCCACCACTGTCCTAATCTAATGTCCCACATTGCTAAGTTCATGTAAGTTTGTCTCCACCCGTGGCTACACCCACATTCTGGTCCATGGCACATCTATTTTTCGGCACGGCGCACGCGCCGCTCCACTCACAATGGAACCCCCATGGTTTTTGTCGCTGTGTGCGCTACGCAACTTCACCAAAATCTTCAATTGCATTTTGTGGAAAGTGCTGCCAATCTAATTGTCCTTTACTTGCATTCTTTTCCTGGGGGGGGGGGGTCTGCAGCTCTAGCAAGAACCTTCGGCCCTCCACCATGGGGTCTGAAAAAAAATGGCCCCCCATGCCCGTGAAGTTGGACAGCACTGCCCTAGGGGGACATTAGCCGTCGCGGTTAACCGCCCCTGGAAGCTACATGTAGCTTCCAGGTGCTCCTTGAACGCCAGAGGAAAATTGGGACCCGAACGCCGAGTTCGTGTAAACGCAGTTGAAAGCTTGGTACAAACGCTCCCATTCACTTGAATGGGAGTGTTTAACACCAAGCCCTTAACGCTGGCTGTAAACGCTCTGCAAGCGTCCGTCTGAACCAGCCCTTATGGTATGTGTGACTAGGTGTGTGCCGAGGTGTGGCTCGTGTCCCTCTTTTTTATCTCAAACGTTGGGAGGTATGTCCAAATAACCTGCTTCCTGGAAGAAGCCCCAGGTAAGCAACTGGGCAATTTTTTTTCCAATAATAGGAATACAGTTTACATAGCTCCCCAACTGTCCCTCTTAGAGAACCAAATCTCCCTGTCCCTCTATCTTCCTTTTACAGGCAGTGTGTGTTTTTTATGTGACAGGCGCAATCTGCCGGGAAGCGCATTTTGAGACCGCTAGTGACGTCCTGTGACAGCCGAGGCTCTCCTCACGCTTCCCGCCACTGAGGTATCTGTGTATTGATGTAATATCCCCACCCCGCCAGGGCTGCATGCGGAACTATACTGCAGCGTATACTATTCCGGGGGACAGCAGAAAGAAGCGCACACCGGAAGTGCCATCCATGCGAGCCGCTGGAGGTCAGAGTAAAGATGGCGGCGCCGCTGTCAGTGCTGCTGAGGGTAGTACCGAGCAGAGGAGCCCCTGTGTACTGCTGGCTTCGGGTGAGGAGAACTCCCTAAATTACTAACCAATATGCCCTATCTGTTCTTACCTCATAACCTCTCTGTACGCTGCCTGTATCTTCCCCACAGAGCCTGTATTTAGTTTTCAGACTGCCTGTACTGTACACCATCCAGTATAATGGAGGTGGGGCTGTCAGGTAGAAATACACAGGCTATAGCTAGTGTATTTCTACCTACAGCCCCTCCTCCATTATATTGTCCCTACTGTATCCAATACTTATATGCTCTGTGTAGTGGAAACAGTAAATTCGGGCGCCTGAGGCTAGTGGACAAATCGGGCGCCGCCATTCACTCCTATAATAAATATCGTTTAATGGGCGCCCGATAGGAAAAAAGGGCGCCGGAGAAAAATAACGTTTTAAAAGCGGCGCCCGGAGACTTAATGTTTTATTACTGTTTCTCATGATTACACATTATTTAATGATTTATACATTTTTAAATTTTATTTTTAAACGAAAAACAGTACAATATTTTTTTTTTTAAACATTATTTTTAAACGAAAAACAGTACATTTTTTTTTAACATTATTTTTAAACGAATAAACTAACAGGGGGGTCTTAGGTTTAGGCACCAACAGGGGGGTCTTAGGTTTAGGCACCAACAGGGGGGTCTTAGGTTTAGGCACCAAAAGGGGGGTCTTAGGTTTAGGCACCAAAAGGGGGGTCTTAGGTTTAGGCACCAACAGGGGGGTCTTAGGTTTAGGCACCAACAGGGGGGTCTTAGGTTTAGGCACCAACAGGGGGTCTTAGGTTTAGGCACCAACAGGGGGGTCTTAGGTTTAGGCACCAACAGGGGGGTCTTAGGTTTAGGCAGTAACAGGGGGGTCTTAGGTTTAGGCACCAACAGGGGGGTCTTAGGTTTAGGCACTAACAGGGGGGTCTAGGGGTTAGGGGTAGGTACAGGGAGGGTTACTTAGGCACCAACAGGGGGGGTCTTAGGTTTAGGCATCAACAGGGGGGTCTAGGGGTTAGGGGTAGGTACAGGGAGGGTTACTTAGTATTTTTTTTTTTTAAACGTTATTATACGTTTCACTATTTAAACGAAAGATTAACGTTTTTACAATTGCCGATTTAATGCACATTATTTAATGATTTATAACTTTATAAAACATTAATTTTAAACGAAATACAGTACAATACATTTTTAAACGTTATCCATGCTTATCGTTAAAAACCCGGCGCCCTTTTTTCCCAGCGCCCCTTTTTAACGTACGCCTGTGTAGTACCCATTTTCCTCTTTGCTGGGCTGCGTCCACAATGGCCATTGGGTTCCCAGTAACAGCGGAAATGCAGAGGAATGGGAAATAGGATCGCATGTTATCCGAGCATTGGTTTGGCTACAGTGAAGCAAACAGTCAATGAAAAGTATGCTTCACCCACACTTAACGCAAGTGTTTTGCACGAATGCACTCCATGCGTCACCATACTGCAATGACCCCTCCGCACTATGAATGTCTTGTAGGTTGTGCATTACAGCTAGCCACGCTACATAGCAGCAGTTATGCTGCAGCACTGTAACCCTAGCCTATTACTGTTGTAGTCTTTGTGTACTTACCTACTTAACTGTCTTTGCCTCCCACGACCTATGCTGCCTGTACTTATGCGCTTGGAGTCCTATGGGAGAAAAGCGCTTTACAAATGTTATTGTATTGTACTGTACTGGACTTTAGCTCTTCTTCATAACCTGCATGTGCTTAATTATCCCTTTCTCCTTAGGCCACATTCACAGAGGGACTTTGTGTTTCCCTGTATAACAGAAATGCAACAGAACAAAAAAGTTGTACTACACATTATATGTAACCCTGAACTGCAACTCATTTTACCTCAATGCTACCGTTGTACTGTGAACGTCGCATAGGTAGTGGACATCCAGCTCCGACTTCTCAGTTTATGAAACCGCTGACTCTGGGTTCACAAAAATTGCTCAGACTCTGAGTTGGTATAGAAATCATCTAATGTCTCTGCACTAATGAAAACTGAGGACTTGTTAAAGCAGCAATGCACACAACTCTGCACTGTAGCTTATGGTTGAGTATGGAGAAGGGCAACTGTATTTAATAGAAGCAAGTACTCCTTTCACATGAGAAGTTGTCTGCTGTCCACTGGGCTCTTGGAGGTAGCTGCAACTGCACTAGCATGAGCAGTGGTACAGCACCTGACTCTTGCAGGCACATCTGAGCAGGCAGTAGCTGCTGGTAAACATTGCATGTCATGTTATTCTACAGCACACTGTGTCCTCTCCATATACAAGTGTGGTTACATCCCATGTTTGCTCCCTTTTCCCTGCTGTACCTCATCTCTTGCTGCAGCAGACGTACTGTTTTTTGGTGCTAGTTTACTTTAGGGGTCCCAGCAGGAAACCTCAGAGGGAAATTCCGTCAGCTTGATTGGGTGGATGGCACCCTCTCTGCTAGGTTTTAAGATACGTCAGTGAACTACGCCCAATACTATTCAGCCAATCACAATGCTTTGTGCGGTAGAGAGTTTGCTGATTGGAGAACTGTTCCCTATGAGGTTTCCTGCTGGGTCCCCTAAGGTAGACTAGCGCTGTGTTTTCAGTGCTAGTCTACTTGAGGTGACCCAATGGGAAACATCAGAAAACACTTCTCTACTCAGTACCCTCTACAACTTGTAACACATAGGTGAATAGAGTGGGTAGAGTAATTACTACAAACTATCTGAAACTTTAAAGCTGTCCACCCAATCACATTGGCAGAATTTCCTTATAGATTTTCGCACTCAGTCCCCATCACGTTGTTGAGGTAACCTACGGGTTTCTGTTCTGTACATTTCAACCATTTGTTCTTTTGGTTGAAATCTCTCTTGGTCATTTAAAGACTACCCAAAGCAGATTTTATATAGATCATAGGACACAAAGACATGTTCTCTGCCCAATAACATGCCTCTGTGTCCTTCTGGTGCCCTGCCAGTCCCCCAATCTGATTGTCGCTAGCCTACTTTTGCCCTGCCAGCTATCAATTGCCTTGCTCCCCTCCTCCGCTGGCATCCTCCAATTAGTATCTAAGCCGTATCCCAGGAAGTACTTCCAGGTCGTGGCCATCTTGGATTTCCTCTGTCGGTGATTGAATATTACACTGGCTGCAGAGGTTGAACGGGGCCACCTGGAGTGGCCTGGAGCAGTGCAGATGCATCCGGGAGGCAGTGGGGTGCAGGTAGTATGTTTGTTTGTTCTTTTTTGTGCACTTTTTTTTTTTTCTCTCTTTTTTTTTTTTTTTTTTTTTTAAAGAGTAACTGTTAGCCCCCAAAGTGAAATTTAAATCTCTATAGCAATGTTTTATTTAGTATTTAAGTGAGCCAAAAAGCCAATGCAGAACTTAAAAATCAATCTAATTTTTTTACTATGTAGCCTTTTGCCCAAGCTCCGGACACAAAGCCGCATATCAGATACTGCTTCAGCATGCAGAGCATGCCTATGTCTGCCCGACCCCCCTCTCCCCCCCCCAGGACCAGGTGCCGATATATTCTCACATCAAACAGCTGACCGCTCTGACACGGAGAGAGAGCGGGAGCACTTCCAGCGCCGCCACCACAGAGCAGCCGCCGCCGTGCATCTCTCTCACATGTGATTCTCTCACATGTGACTCGGCGGCGGCTGCTCTGCTTTGGCCGCAAATCGACCAAAAACGCCAAGCGCATCGCCTGCACCATTTTCAGGTGATTTCCAGGCAATCATGTTTCAGTGCTATAGAAGCTCAAAACACGATCGCGCCAAAATCGACGCAGTGTTCAGTGATTTTTCTGTGTGAAATCGTGAAAAATCACTCCTGCAATTTTGAAAACGCAGGTGTGAATAGAGCCTAAATCTCTTGAAAAATCGCTGACTAGAGTGATTTTTCAAAGTGGATTTTTGGCAACAGCTGTTCACTTCCAGATCAGAGTGTACTTCTTGTTTGCCACAAGAACTACAAAATTGCCTAACGCAAATGCTTCAAAATCGCTAGGCATAAATAGAAAAATAGCTAGACACATGTTGGGAATCGCTACAGCAAAATCGATACACAAAATGCCAATCAATTTTTGGAGTCAACTATCTCAAGTCAGTAGATTGGGACACATGTAATATGTTTACCATGTAAGGTAGAAAAAAAAACTTGCAGCATGCTGCTATTGTCCATGTTCTGTTTAGATTATATATGCATACAGGTGGTCCCCGACTTACGAACGCCCAATTTACGAACGACCCGCCGATACGAACGGCATGGATTCTCTGTTTCCATGGGAATAAGTTAAAAAAAAGTTTTCAAATTAGACTTGTAGTTTTTGATAAAATCGATTTAAAAAAAAAAATCTAAGAAAAAATAGCTTTTAACCTTGTATAAACAGGTATAAGGCTGGTTTCACAGTGGGACGTTACAGGCGCACGTTAGAGCAGCCTGTAACGCAGCCCACCACGCAGCAATGAAAAATCAACGGGCTGTTCACAGTGCCCACGTTGCGTTACTCAGTAACGCTGCGCCATAACAGAACGTACTGCATGCAGTACTTTATAAGCAGCAGAGCCGCGTTAGACTGCACATGCGCTGTAATGTTGGGGAGGAGCGGAGAACAGCCAAGCACGTGGCTAATTAATATTCACTGCACTCAGTGACGTGCAGTGTTTACTACCTGGAGCGGCCGCTCTGTGCGGCGATTGGCCGGGCGGGACCACGTCATGCCGCATGCGTCCAAGAGTACGCATCACGGCATCACCGACGCCAGAGTAAGCTGCACAACGCGGCTCACTCTGACGTCCACATTAGAGAGCACCAGGCGTTGCGTTAGGGGCAAGTTATGCGACCATAACGTCCCCTAAAACGCAACGTCCTGGTGTGAAACCAGCCTAAAAGGGCAGAGGTGACACAGAGGGGGACACTGGAGGCACAGGAGGGGGGGGGGGGGGGGCACAGAGAAGGTACAGGGGCAGAGATGACACAACGTTCCGACTTAAGAACTACGGTCTCTATCTCATTCGTTAACCGGGGACTACCTGTATACAGTATATGAGTGTGCTTTGTATGCTGTATGAGTGTAGTGTATGCAAGTACACATATTGTTCATAGTCTTGGTCTTTTTTCCTCTGCAGCTCTGCAATAATCATGCAGCATCATGGCCAAATCACCTGAAGACCACTCGCCTGCTGAGCTCCTTTCCCCCACCCCCTGGTGATCGTCGCGGAGAGCCTTCCAAACCTGGGGTAAGGTTAATGCTCAGCACCAAACTAGCCATTTTACATCGGATAGGAGGAGTCAACCTTAACTGAGCAGATCATACAAAACTTAGTTAAGGTGCTGACAGAGAATGGAACCATAAAATCTGCCACAAATAGTTTTTACAACCCTGTCCAATCCTCCCACTTATTTCTAATAGGAAAGTTTACCTAAAATACCGCAGTATATTTATTGGGGCTAATGTATGCAACACCAATCCGGACTCCACCAATCATCTAAGAGCAATTTTTTAAACGTTCATATTTATTTTCAGTGTTTATACAACATATATTGACCAGTACATGCTTTCGGATATCTATTTCCTTTTTAACAATGCCAGTTGCCTGGCATCCCTGCTGATCTATTTGGCTGCAGTAGTGTCTGAATAACTGGAAACAAGCATGCAGCGAATCTTGTCATTCTGACAGTAATGTCAAATGTGATGTGATCTGCATGCTTGTTCAGGGTCTGTGGATAGAAGTATTAGAGGCAAAGGATCAGCAGGACTGCCAGGCAACTGTTATTGCTTGAAAGGAAATAAATCTGGCAGCCTCCATATCCCTCTCAGTTCAGTTGTCCTTTAACTACTTGCATTTGGTAAAATCGAAGGTAATTGTGCCATCAGGATTGTATGGCCAGTTTAAGAAGCTAGTGAACATTTATTGGTCTCGCGGTTGGGTAGATCAATGGGATGCTCTTAATTTTGTGTTGATTAAACTGTTATGTTAATTTTAGGCTGCTTGGGTTTGGACCAGTTATTATTATTACTACTACTATTAATTTGCTTTTCTAGCCGGGTGGCATGAAAAATTAGGTGGGTGGGGCGAGATGAGAGAATGCAGGTCCAGTGCTTCTGTCTGCAACTCAGCTTACCGCATAGGAGGAGGTGAGCCGATGACAGCCGGGTGCTCACCAAAACTAGCCGGGTGGAGCATCCGGCTAAAAGAGCCTGGGGAGAACACTGAGGTTACCGACATGGACAATAGGGGGATGACCATCAACACACAACAGACAATAAAGCAATAAGGTACAGAATGCCAGATCATACACTGGAGAGAAGCTGAATACTCACCTGACGACCAGGAAGATGGATCCCGGCGACGTCCCTGGAAGACTAGGGTTCCCCGATCCATCTCGCTGCTGGAGGTTACACGCGATGTTACATGACGGGCGTGAACGGGATGTCAAGCGGTCACAGTACTTTGCACGGAGTCGTTGAGGATCTTAAAGGGGAACTGAAGAGAGAGGTATATGGAGGCTGCCATGTTTATTACCTTTTAAGCAATACCAGTTGCCTGGCAGCCCTGCTGATCCTCTGCCTCTAATACTATTAGTCATAGCCCCTAAACAAGCATGCAGCAGATCAGGTGTTTCAGACTTTAAAGTCAGATCTGACAAGCTGCATGCTTGTTTCTGATGTTATTCAGTCACTACTGCAGAGAAATAGACCAGCTGGGCAGCCAGGCAACTGGCATTGATTTAAAGGAAATAAATATGGCAGCCTCCGTATACCTGTTACTTCAGTTCCCCTTTAAAGATTCGATCCACTATGACGGTAGTTATCGCTGCGTGTCGCCAAATGGTGATCACGTACTTGTGCATCTGTACCCACGTCACGAGATTGTGGGAACGATCGCTTGTGGCTCAAAAAATTGGCAATCGTCAGAAAAATCGTGTAGTGAATACGGGCCTTAAAGAGGTACTGTAACATCAAAGACAACTCATTGCCAGCAGATAGCCATACCTAATTTATGGGGGAAACCCCAGTATTTCCTCATATAAAGCCAGCATTTTGCTGGAATTTCACCTTTAAATGCTAAGCCACGCCCCCTCCATGAGTTTCCTCCGCGGATGTATAAATTAGTTGTGCGCACTGCCCCCTGGGTAGTGACATCACCAGCAGTAGTTGGGAGAGAAAAAAAAACTGTTGTCCTCACCGTCATCAAGGAAGGACATGTGTAGTTGTGCACGAGGGGAGGCAGAAGCAGCCGATGTTGCAGCCTCAGCTGCTGTGACAGATCTTCCTCCTCTCTGCCCCCCTGAATCTGCGCTGCCACTCTCAGCTCCACGTCCTGCAGATCAGCTGGTATGTGTAAGGAACTTCATCGGAGCTGGAAGCCCTGTGCTTTCCGCACACACTTCCTACAGCTCTCCTGCAATCTCTGTGTTATCTCTGTCCCATCTGCCTGCATCTCCGGTGAACTCACATGGCAGGCAGAGCAGAGATAGAGCTACTGAAATGGAGGGCTGTAGGAAGAGCTGATAAGGGAGGACTTCCAGCTGGGATGAAGTGAGTAAAACACGCTGATATGGGAGAGGTGGGGGCTGCAAGGCTGCACAGCTACCCATAGTAAACAACACATTCTGACAAATGCAGGCTTCTGCTTGTTTGTTTCCCCTTCTGCAGTCATTTGTCTGTGGGTGTTGACCTCTCCCTTTGTAAAGACATACCTTTAGCACAATCCTCCTCCTCCCCAACCCCCTACACTACAGGGGGTCCACTCAGCACTGTAAATATTCTGTCCAGAAAAAAAGTCTTTTTCTTTAGTCTTGAAAGACTGACAACTAATGCTAGGTACACATGATGCAATTATCTGCCAGATTTACAGTCATCGATTATTTCTGACATGTCTGATCGGATTTCCAATAGAAGTAAATGGGAAATTGATCAGAAATCAGATTGGACATGTTGGAAATAATCGATCCGACAGAAAAATCTGTCAGAAAATTAAAACGTGTGTACCTAGCATTAAGGTAGCCATATCGCTTAGAGAGGGTTTTGTCTCTTGGTCGAATCTGCCCATCATTGCTAGCGATATGGCTACCTTAATGCTAGGTACACATCTGTCAGCTGCCTATACACCACAGACCGATTTCAGCATGAAATCTTGGGAATTGGCCGAGCCCACCTTGTCCACCGCCTCTCCACTGTACATATGTATGTGTGTGTGTAATGTGTAAATGTGCATTTATACATTACCTGTCCTGTGTTGCAGTGCCCGTGCATTTTCCAACACTCTTCTGCTTGCCGCATAGCACGCCAGCGTGGTTTATGCAGCTAATAGAAGAGCAGCAGAAGACAGGCGGGCACCCGCAACACAGGACAGGTAATGTGTAAACGCGAACTTACATATTACGTACATACACATTGTGGGAACAGCGCCGGGGTTTCATCGCATTCGTCGCTCTTGCAAAATTTCGTAATTTCATGTCTTCTACAGAAACAAAGTTATTTGAATTAACAAAATGGACATAATTTCATTTCTCAGGCCCGGGGCACACCAAAACCCGCTAGCAGATCCGCAAAATGCTAGCAGATTTTTAAACGCTTTTTTAAATTTTTCTGAGGCGTTTTGCGGATTGCTGCTGCGGATTTCAGTGTAGTACATTTCATATATTGTTACAGTAAAGCTGTTACTGAACAGCTTCTGTAACAAAACCGCCTGGCAAACTGCTCTGATCTGCTGTTTTTCAGAGCGGTTTGCGTTTGTCCTATACTTAACATTGAGGCAGAAACGTCTCCGCAATCCAAAAAATGCCTCACCCCGGGAGAATTAGTTTCTGCAAAACGCCTCCCACTGTGGTGTGCACACCCCCATTGAAATGCATTACCCTAGCGTATCCGCAGCTGCAAGCGGCTGCAGAAACACTCAAAAAGCCGCTCGGTGTGCCCCAGCCCTAATAGTAATTATGCACATTTAGGTAATGACTAAACTCAGGAAAGTCACTCATCGATTGCAATTAATGATAATGCAAAGGACCCTACATGTGCTGTCGCTTTAAATGTATCAGGAGGCTCTATCTGCAGCCACTTCTAAGTCGTGCTCTTTGGCCCAGTGCACACCAAAAACCGCTAGCAGATCCGCAACGCGCTAGATGTTTTTGAAGCAGATTTCAGAGCGATTCTAGGCATGTTTAGAGGTTTTCTAAACATGCCTAGCAATTTTTGGAGGGTTTTTGTGTAGCAGATTACAAATATTGTTACAGTAAAGCTGTTACTGAACAGCTTCTGTAACAAAAACGCCTGGAAAACCGCTCTGATCTAGCGTTTTTCAGAGCGGTTTTTCACTCTCCTATACTTTAACATTGAGGCAGAAACGCCTCAGAAATCTACAAAATGCTGCAGGACCTGAATTTGCGTTTGTGGAAAAAACGAGCCGCTCTGGTGTGCACCATCCCATTGAAATACATTACCCAAGCGGTTTTCTATCCCCAAGCATTTTTAAAAACGCTCATGAACCGCTCTGGTGTGCACCAGCCCTTTGTCAAGGTGCATTTAGTGATCATGACACTTGGTTTTGCAATATCTGATGATGCAAAGGTCCCTGCAAGTGCTGTCGCTTTAAATGTATCAGGAGGCTCTGGACTGGAACACAATTTCAAGAACTGAAGGATTTTCGTGTTAAACACAAAATTCTGATTTGCTTGTGTTAAGTAAATGATCCTACTTATGAAAAATCTATTGTAATTACAAAATTCCCCATAGACGCGAAATTTCATGTAATTTCGTGAAATTTGCAAAATTTCTATTATGGCCATAATCTTAATTTCGCGAATTACGCGACATTTCGCGTAAACGTAATTAGGTCATTGCGCTCCTCACTATTCTCCATTCATTTACCCTGCTACAATTACTTTACTAAAACTGCTTTACAACAACCATTCAATTTTGTTTGTATATACAAACTACTTTTAGCCTCCTTCAGCTAGTTCTCTAACTGCACTTCTCTCTCCACACATGCATTGGGCACCTTCAGATGACATCAGTCAGTAAAAAAAAGGTGGTTACAACCTTCACTGTATAACAGTTACAACTACTGGAATAAAGAAAAAAATAACGGTTACTCTGCCAGGAGTAAAAATGGTTCGTCCCAGGCATTTTTACTGGACATCGCTGAGAGGATTTTTTTTCTGTTTACAGTTCCTCTTTAATAGTCTCAGTAATTCATGTTCACGTTACTCTGTGAGCAGGATGCACAGAAGCCCAAGGAGGGAGGGCCCTGCCACAAGGCTCATACACACTGACTGCCTCAGATGATAATCAGGCATGTGCATGGCAGCCAGCAACCCCAACCGGTGAGCGATCCCCTGGGCGGATCTTCTCACCCCCAGTGACGCAGTTCCCATTGTTCACAGCACTGCCCCGTGATGTCACGCAGGTGCTGCTTGTCCAGCGGGAGGGGAACAATGGACTTGCCTGCCAATTGTCACTTAAAGATCTTTCTGGATCATCAAGCAACCAGAGCTGTGGAGTCGGTACAAAAATCCTCCGACTCCTCAGTTTAGGATTCCGCCGACTCCACGACTCCGACTCCTCTAATTTGCATATTACAATCTTGTTTATTAAAAGTATGTAACATGAAATTCGTCTTTTACCTGCCAACGCTTAGGAATTTTAAAAGACAACTGAAGTGAGAAGGATATGGAGACTGCCATATTTATTCCCTTTAGTCATAGACTAAAACTAGTCCTTGGTAAGAGTACTTGTAAAAGGTACAGACCAGAACAAAGAACATCTATCAGGCCCTAGGCAATGTGACTGTGGGTACATGTAAGAGTGATGTGCAGGTACTCTGCAGGGGAATAAGGGGATTCTGCCTCTATTACACATTCTTCCTGTACAATCTGAACCAAGTTTATGGGTGATAAACACCTCTGTGCTCAATGTGCACAACATTCCCAGTGGATTCCCTGCAGCTTTGTGGAGAGTGCATATGTAGAGTGAAGTACTACTGTGTAACAAAGTAAACCTGAGACAGATGAAATTAAAGTTTTATACATACCTGGGGCTTACTTCAGTCCCTTGCTGTCCTCCTCCGCCACCTGGATCTTCTGCTATGAGTCCAGGTACTTGAGCCAGTCGGGCGTAGTGAGCATGCACACACTCCGCTGCCGGGAGCGTACTACACCTGTGCAGCACTATTGTGCAGAACACACCTGGCAGTGTAAGCGGCATGCGGTTGGACTGCGCTGACTGGCTGAATTACCAGGACTCATAGCAGAAGATCCGGGTGGTGGAGGACAGCGAGGGACTGATTAGCCTGAAGGGGGCTGGAAGAAGCCCCAGGTATGTATAACACTTTTCTTTTCATCCTTCTCAGGTACCATTTAATTCGTAGTCACCAAACCAAATTTTAACAAATCAAATTATTTGATTTCATGAGCAAAGTACATTTGCATAAATCAGAATCAACTCATTGACCATCTCTATTAGTGACATGGCTACACATCAGGCTTTATTCTTATAGCATAGATGTTATTTAGTGAATATATATATATATATATATATATATATATATATATATATATATATATATATATATATATATATATATATATATATATATATATATATATATATATATATATTCTTGTGTACACATCATATATACTGTACAGTCACAATCAGATGTGTATATCTGACTTTAAAAATACGGGGACTGCTTTATTGAAGCAGCACAAGTAACTGATTTTGATTGGTTTATTTCATTTTTGTGGACTAAGCACGGCTATTACTGTATATATAAATTATTTATGATGACTATTATCTGAGACAGAACATTTTATCATATTTTCTATTTTAATTACTGTTTAAATTCATTAGGAGTCGGTGCATTTTTTTCCCGACTCCGACTCCAGGCACCCAAAATTACTCCGACTCCACGACTCCAACTCCACAGCCCTGCAAGCAACCTCGGCAGACTTCTGGGGAGCAGTCTACCAAGTGTACTATACTGTGAATGGACTTGCACTGGTTCATGGATTGCTTTCTACTCCAGCGATCAGATCAAAGTTAGGGGTAGCCACATTGCATAAAGTCTTGTACAGATTTCTGCTAAAATCTAATCAAAATAGAATGGTGCAAGGTGGTAAAACAGCTGCTATTTCATCATCTATCATCTGTTCAAACTAATTACATGCTTCTCCATGAGTTCCCCTAAGCATCCCCATCCCTACTGAACAAGCATGCAGATCAGGTGCTCTTACTGAGGTGTGACTAGATTAGCCAAGTGCTTGTTTAGGTGCAGCAGTACTGCCATGCTGCAGCTGGTATGTAAAAATAAATAAGACAGCTTCCCTGACACTTCAGGTATACTTCCATTGAGATTTCCACACAGTTTCCTTACTTGCTGTTTTTGATGCTGGTGTCATTTGTCTGCTGCAGTCTACATTTACACTGTGAAAGGCATAGACCGTTTTAAGCCTCTTGCACACTGCATGCGATTCCGATTAAAAAAAATAAATAAAATTATATGTCCGATTTTTGATTCCAATTAAAAAAACATAGCGGTACTTATCCGTTAGCCGGGCGCATCCGGCAGGTGGCGCTAATTACTATTCCCCCTCCAGGCCGACATGGATAGGGAAAGATGTAACTCTGGTGGAGTTTTGTCGCCACCTAGAGGATGCGCCCGGCTAACGGATAAGTACCAACATAGCAGCATGCAGTGCGTTTTTTAATCAGAATAAAAAATCGCATCCGATAAAAAAAAAATCGGAATCGCATGTAGTTTGCACTAGGCCTAACGTGGCGCGACTCCCTCCCTAAGCAGATAGATTATAGTAACCATGACTCTTGTCTCTCTATTTGTACCAGTAGCCGGTTTCCTGGAAGTCTCTGGCAATCACTCTCGCTCTGGGTGGAGCTCTTATGGCAGGGATGAAATATATGAAGAAGGAGAAAGAAGAAAGTAAGTTTTTTTTTTTTCTTTGTCCCACCTCCTGTTGAGAAAATAAACATTCTGCATCAGCAGTGTTTGTTCTCAATGGGTAAATTCAGTATTAGAAGTTTATCAGTGTTTCTCAAACCTGTCCTTGTGACTCCGCAATGCTGCATGTTTTGCAAGCAGCCTCACCTATGCACAGGTGGGGTCATTAGCATCTCAGCTAGGTGGATTCCATGTTGCTGAGGGACTAATTATCCCACCTGTGCATAGGTGAGGTTGCCTGCAAATGCACAATTGAGAAGTCACGAGGACAGGTTTGAGAAACACAGGGCCAGATTTATCAAAGCATTACTGAAAGATTTTTCTTCTTAACCTTTATGCGACCTCCTAACGCCGATTGGAGGCCGCAGAGTGGCTCTGTTGTTCCTCCAGGGCGCCATATGGCATCCTCTTGCGGGATTAGACGGGAACTCGAACGAGCTTCTGTCATTGTAAGCAGACGGCCGCAGCGATCAGCCTGCCAGCGGCTGATTAGTGCTGGCAGACTGTGTTTTGTATTTATTACAAAAAGATTTGGTACTTTTCCGTTAGCCGGGCGCATCCGCTAGGTGGCAGCAGAGTTGCATCTTTCCCTACTATCCATGGCGGCCTGGAGGGGGAATAGTAATTAATGCCATGGATAGTAGGGAAAGATAGGGATCGCTGAGGTGGCGTTAATTACTATTCCCCCTCCAGGCCGCCATGGATAGTAGGGAAAGATGTAACTCTGCTGCCACCTAGCGGATGCACCCGGCTAACGGAAAAGTACCAAAGATTTATATAGCGCTGACAACTTGCGTACCGCTGTACAGAGTATGTGGTCTTGTCACTAAGGCCTTGATTCCATGTAACGTCCGGCGGGGGGCGGGGCATGCAATCCCATTCATTATACTGAATGGGATCACAGGCTGAAGCACCCCGAAATGCAGCAAACCATGCGCTTGGTTCAGCATTAAATGGCAGACAGGGCAGTCTATGCACTGTCTGCTGTCCCTGCGATAGCATTTGAATAAGCGTTCATGAAAGCGTGCTATATGGAAATGAGCTGTAACTGTTTCTCTGATGGGCTCACTATCTAATCCCTCAAATCCATAGCTACTGTATGTAACGTAGTGTAGGATCAATTTGGGGAGGGGGGGGGTGGGAGATAAAAAAAGAAAAAAGTAAACATTTTGCTCATTTTTAACCACTTCACCACTGAGGGGTTTTACCCCTTGAACACCAGAGAAATTTTCACCTTTCAGCGCTCCATCCATTCATTCGTCTATAACTTTATTATTACTTATCGCAATTAAATGAACTATATCTTGTTTTTTTCTCCACCAATTAGGCTTTCTTTAGGTGGGACATTATGCCAAGAATTATTTTATTCTAAATGTGTTTTAATGGGAAAATAGGAAAAAATGTGGGGAAAAAATATTATTTTTCAGTTTTCAGCCATTATAGTTTTTACATAATGCATACTGTAATTAAAACCCATGTAATGTATTTGCCCATTTGTCCCGGTTATAAAACCATTTAAATTTATGTCCCTATCACAATGTTTGGCGCCAATATTTTATTTGGAAATAAAGGTGCATTTTTTTTTTCAGTTTTGCGTCCATCCCTAATTTTCAAGCCCATAGTTTATAAAGTAACAGTGTTATACCCTCTTGACATAAATATTTAAAAAGTTCAGTCCCTAAGGTAACTATTTATGTTTTTTTTTTTTTTTTTAGTTGTATTTTTGTTTTGTTTTTTTAAATTACAAAAAAAAATAATTGGGGAATGTGGGAGATAATGAGTTAATTTATTGAGTAACCCAATGTAATTGTATGTGTAAAATGCTTTAGGGTGTAGTTTACTATTTGGCCACAAGATGGCCACAGTGAGTCTGTTTACATGCGACCTGTAAGAGTCCGGAAGGACGCTTACAGGAAGCAGTAGGAGGCTGGGAGAATCACAATGATCGCGCTGTTTCTAATAGAAGCAGCGGATCATTGCGGGGGCTTAGATCAACGAACGGGAATGGATTTTCCCGTTCATTGATCTCCGGGCGAGCGATCGGCGGTGTGCACGAGCGGCGGGAGCGCGGAAGGTACGGATTTCTCCGTCCCTGGGGGTGAAAGGATGGAAAAAAGGACGGAGAAATTCGTACCGCCGGGGGTAAAGTGGTTAATATAAAAAAAAAAAAAATCGCAGCAGCAATCATACCACCAAAAGAAAACTCCTATTTGGGAGAAGAAATGGAGGTAAAATTAATTTGGGTGCTAAGTTGTATGACCGAGCAATATATCCTTACAGTTGTGAAGTGCTGAACAAAAACTAGGGTCGCTAGGGGGGGGTATAAACCTCTGGACCTCAAGTGGTTTAACAGTTCTAACTAGCAGGGGGATCTATTCTGCATGCAAATAAGTGTGTACTAGAGACAACATATACTTTTTTTATACATACCTGGGGCTTTCTCCAGCCCCATGGGCACGAATCGATCCTACACCGCCGTCCTCCACTGCCTGCAGCTCCGGTACCGGGTTCTGAATCTTCCTCCAGTCGTGGCCAGTCTGACGCAAATAAAGTGCGCTATTTGCGTATCTTACCAGCAGCCGCTGGGAAGTATTGAGTGCACTTCCTCTTGCGCAGACTGGCTGTGACTGGAGGAAGTTACAGGACCCAGTACCCGGAGCTGCAGGCAGCAGAAGACAGCGGCGTAGCACTTCCACAGATTGTGCACTGCAGGCTATGCATGATTTACTCAGAGCCTGTTGGTATCAATAGAGCCGATGAATTGGTTACCTCAGCAACAGCAATTTCCTTCACACACTGAGAAACCTTCCTAACGCCTCCAATTTTAGAACAGTTTTTAAGAAGGAAACTACACTATTATACAGATTTCTTAAGATGTCTGAGACTGTTGTGCGCGGATTTCTATAAACCTACCAATATTTTATCTCAGACTCTCTTGATAAATGTCCCTCACTGAGTTAGTTAGGATCCTTCTGGGCTCTCTGGCAGTGAAAGGGTTAAAGTGCAACTAAGCGTAAACGTGAACAAGGAAAATTCTGAAAGCAAGCTGATTAGCGTGTATTACAAGATGATGTAGCGTTCCGTGTATGGACTGGTCCTAGCAACTAATTAAGGCTAGAGGCGATCACAGATACATGCATGTTAATAAAGGCTCTTGGGAGATTTGGGTGTGGGGTGAAGCCGAAAAAAAGTCTTACCCCGCTGTGACAAATGTCCTGGCGATGTTAAAGTGGACCTGAACTCCGAACTTCCTCTCTGCCCTAAAAGATAAGCAACAGCATAATAGCCTTTAAAGAAAAAGCTTTCTGTTACAGCTGATGCAAATCCTGCAATAAATCTGGTGTGCTTACTTGCTGCTTTCATGGAAGCAGACATAGGGTTAACATCCTGTCTTTACAAATTAGCTTCTCTGCCGTGGCAGCGGAGATTCCTGATCTGACACAGCTGAGAGCGCAAATTACATTTGTGATTAATCACCAATGAGGAGGGATTAGAAGGGCTAAACGGTCTAAATACATTAGTGTATTTCTATGTTTTCCTTCTGTCCTTTGCAAGCGTTCAGGACCACTATTCTCCGTTGTTCAGCAGGGCAAGTTGTATTTTGGCTCCCAGCTATTGCTAGAGGCCAACTTATGGTGCGGTTTTCACAATTTGAGCTCCGCCTTTTGGAGGTGCCCAAATTACTCACTTGAATGCCGCCATACAGCAAGAAGGTCCGCACCAGTCCAGGATTCCAAACGGTAGCTTTATTTAGGACGTGTCCAATATAAGAGTATGCACATGCATCAAAACGCTAACATGTTTCGTGCTATCTCAGCTCTTAATCATAGCTGGTTAAAAAATGGCAAAACCTCCTATAAGTAGGAGGATATCCTGTGCCGACCACTTAGGACTCCGCCCCAAGAGGGAGAAGTGAAGGAAAAAGTGGTCTAAGTGTGGTAGACAGGTAATTACCTGTGAAAACACGTTACAGGGCAACACACTATACACATAGGTTAAAATCAATATAAAATGCAAAATACAAAATACAATGAACCAAAGAATGAATGAATAAAATGTAGCAAAAGAACAGCGCGGGTGATCACAACATCATAAATATATATGAGGCATATACGGACCCTGCCCATAAATAGAAAAATTACAAGTAATGGGAAAAAGGGGGGGATTTATATCCCACTGGGCAATAGTTGATCATACAGAAGGCTTCCAAAGAAGGGGGGGGGGGCAAAGAGGAGAGAAGGAAGGAAAAGGAGGGGGGAAAAAAGAGAAAAGAAGAAAGGGGAGGGGGGGGAAGAGATAAAGGAGGAAGGGAGGAGAGAGAGAAGGGGGGGAACAGGCTAATGTGTGATGAGCGCTAAGTCCCACCTAGCATTAAGGCCATGGGGTAACCTGGTCCCCAGGCGATGTATCCACATTGCCTCCTTTTTGAGAAGAATTTTGTACAGATCCCCCCCCCCCCTCTTTTCGGTGACATGACTCTCTCTATTCCTTGAAACCGAAAACCTTTCATGTCTCCCCCATGCACCTCCCTAAAGTGTTTAGCCACGTTTGAGATGTTAGTAGTGGACCACCCTGCCCCTAGATAGTGTTTGGCTATTCTCTGTCTTAAAGGCCTGGTGGAACACCCAACATATTGTACGGAAAAAAAGGTGCAGTCAATTAGATAAACTACATAACAGGTGCCACAGTTAATAAACTGCTTGAGATTATAAGTATGGCCATTAGAGGCAGAGACAGCCGTTCTAGTTTTGTTGTGTAGGTGGCAATACCTGCATGTCGCGATCCCACACCTATAAGATCCCTTGACTGTCAACCAGGTGTCCGTTGTGGTGCCAGATGTAAATAGACTGGGAGAGAGCATCTGTCCCAGAGTGGGAGCCCGCCGGCTGGAAAATCTGACACCATCCTTCAGGACAGGCGAGAGACCTACATCTCCCTCCAAAATAGGCAGATATCTGGAGATGATATTGGTCACACTCCTGTATTCTGCTGAGTAAGTGGTCACAAAAGTTGGCTTTTGTTGGCCCTGAGCCGGGCCACCATTATTCTGTAATAGCTCAGACTGTGACCTCTCCATGGCTCTAAGTCTGCCCCTCCTGATTAGCCTTGACGGATAACCGCGAACTCTCAAGCGTCTCTCAACAATATCCAGCTCACCCAGCAAATTTTCCTCCTTCGAGCAATTTCGTCTGGCTCTAATGAATTCGCCAACAGGAATGCCCCGAATAGTATGTGCCGGGTGGCAACTGTCAGCCCTGAGAGTTGCGTTACCACTACACGGTTTCCTATAGGTTGTGGTGTTGACAAGCCCAGTATCCGCATCCCCACACAGTGTAACATCTAAATAATTAATGGACAGTGTGTCAACCGTGTATGTAAACTGTAAATTCAAATTGTTTTGATTGAAATATTCTACCAAAGAGGCCGCACTGGAAGCATCGCTCCTCCAGATAATCAAAAGGTCGTCGATGTACCTCCCGTACCACACAACATTCTCCAGTAGACGGCAGTCCCCCCCAAAGACACGATGTTCCTCCCACCACCCCATGTATAAATTCGCAAGGGATGGTGAGAATTTGGCGCCCATAGATGCGCCCCGTCTCTGGAGGAAGAAGCTGCCGTCAAACATGAAGTAGTTGTGGGCCAGGAGGTACTCGACGGCCATAAGAATGAAAGTGCGGAGATCTTCCGAATAGTCAGAGTACCTGGAGAGGTGAAAGTCCAACGCCTTCAATGCCAGACTGTGTGGAATGCAGGAGTACAAGGACTTAACATCTACTGTAATCCAAATGTAGTCAGTCCCCCATTCCACACCTCTCATGCTGGCTAATAGATGTTTAGTATCCTTCAGGTATCCCGGAAGGCGTCTAAGGGCTGGAGTAGGGAATCAACCCAGGAGCCTAGGCGCTCCCCCAGGGACCCAATACCGGCCACAATGGGCCTGCCCTCTGGGGGAGAGCCCGGCTTGTGAATTTTAGGCAAGTGATGGAAAATGGGGATAATGGGAGATTTGACTTCCAGGAAATTCCTTAATCTAGAATCAATGACCCCCATGGTTTCCCCACATAAAAGAAGACTACATAGTCTATTTTTAAAATCGGGGGTGGGATCCATTTTCAAACCCAGATATGTGTCCACATCTCCCAGCTGTCTGAGGGCCTCAGCCCGATAAGCGTCCCTATCCAAAACCACCACCGAGCCTCCCTTATCTGCATTGCGTATAATAATGTCATTGTTATTCTGCAGTTTATTTAGGGAAAAACGCTCTTCAGGGGTAAGATTGGAAGTGACAGTATGGGATGACCCCCTCGACAGCTGCAAAAGATCCCTCTCCACCAGTTCCTGAAAGGTGTCAACATATGGGGACCTAGAGGCATAAGGGTAAAAGTCCTGGTTTCTCACCTGGACTGACTCGACATCCTCTGAAGTGACTAGACCACCGCTAGCTGATGAGAGTATCCAGCATCCACCTGCAACGGGTGTCTCTAAAGTCACCAATATCGGGTACATCGCACGTATGTGATGTGCTTTTTCCCTCCCCTACATCCCCAAAATGTTTCCTCAGAAGTAGAGATCTGATAAACCGGTTAACATCAAGTATAGTGTCGAAAACATTCAAGTGATGGGTGGGAAAAAATGATAATCCCTTGGACAATACCTTTATTTCAATTTCATTAAGGCCGCTATAGCTGTAATTCACATTACGGCCTATGGCAGTGCCAAAATCTCATCTGCGTCATTGCACCCCTTTTACCTGATTACTGGTAGCTCTGTAAAAATATTGTCGTGGAAGCCACAAGGTGCATCGATCCT
Organism: Hyperolius riggenbachi; assembly: GCF_040937935.1. Taxonomy (NCBI): domain Eukaryota; kingdom Metazoa; phylum Chordata; class Amphibia; order Anura; family Hyperoliidae; genus Hyperolius; species Hyperolius riggenbachi. The sequence goes on along the minus strand of NC_090657.1, from coordinate 209,302,316 downwards.
GTGACCATCTAATCATTCAATCATCAATCATTCAATAGAACAGTTCTTTTGATAATGTAATTGAATTGATCAGAAAAATTAACTGATTTTTTTTTTCTCCTTTGGCATCATTTATTGATTAGTTCCGCTAACTAAAACTGCACAATAGAATTTTTCTTTTGTTTCCAATCATATATGCCATCAATCACAATTTATCTTTCAAGCTCTCTGATTGAGCTATTAAATCCACTCTTAGAAGAATCACATCCTGTGGTAAAAGCCCTCAAAGGGCTGGTGCAAACCAGAGCGGTTCTGGTGCGTAAACGCTTGCAGGGGAAAAACCGCTTGGCTAATGAAAGTGAATGGGCTGGTACACACCAGAGCGGCTCGTTTTTCCCACAAACGCAAACGGGCTGCAGCATTTTTTTTTTAGATTTCTGAGGTGTTTCTGCCTCAATGTTAAAGTATAGGAAAATGGAAAACGGCTCTGAAAAACGCTACATCAGAGCAGTTTTCCAGGTGTTTTTGTTACAGAAGCTGTTCAGTAACAGCTTTTACTGTAACAATATATGACATCTGCTACACAAAAACGCTCCAAAAAACGCTAGACATGTTTAGAAAACGTCTCCAAACATGCCTAGAATCGCTCTGAAAATCTGCTTCAAAAACCTCTAGTGGTTTGCGGATCTGCTAGAGGTTTTTGGTGTGCACTGGGCCTAACAGAAGGTATTTCCAGTGATTCTACTCCTACCCCATCCCCCCTTCCACCAATAAACTCACTACATATGACAAAAGCCTAACACCAAATGGGTGATATTCAAATATTACAGCACTCTTCAAAGGGCATGCAAATGCATACACTTTACATATGAGAGTATCACAACCTGCTTACTGACATTCTTCCGCACAGTAGATATTTCCAATGTAGACAAGATACATAAGATCATACAAGGTGGATTCCATATCAGATAAAATATTAAATGGCTACCATGCCCTGTATATGTTACACCTAATTTCCTACTGCGTTAGGCACATTTGCATTTACTATTGTATGGGAATCTTATAAGTGAGTATAGATCTATATTCCTTTTACATTACTTCATGTGAATATGTTAGTGCTTTATAAATCAATAATGTCTGTGAAGGAGCCTCTTACATGAATTCTGTTATTCCTGTTGCAGAAATCGAGAAGGAACAGAACAGGTCGGTCGGGAAGGCATTACTTGGTGGCCCTTTTTCACTAATTGACCACAATGGCTTGCCGAAGACAGACCAGCACTTCCTGGGCCAGTGGGTCCTGCTCTACTTTGGCTTCACACACTGCCCTGACGTTTGTCCAGAGGAAATAGAGAAGCTGATAGAAGTTGTGGATAAAATCGGTAATTGCTAATACTGAGCTCCATGCAAGGATCTGTTGGTACCTTAAAGTCGAAGTTCTGTGTGTTGCGCACCTGCAGAAACTTTAAATACTTCTATTACAAAAACAACAATCATTAGTCCCCTTTATTTAACCTTCCTGGCGGTTTATTTTTTCTGCCAAATAGGCAGAAATCCATTTTTTTTTTGTTTGTTTCATGTAAAGCTACCAGAGTGGTAGCTATATGAAACACCACTAGAGGGCGCATGTGTCCCTCTAGTGCGATCGTCGCCGGCATCAATAGCAAACAGGGGAACGTGTACATAACGCGTTCCCCTGTTTGGCTTCTCCTGTCGCCATGGCGACGATCGGAATGACGTCAGCCGACGTCCTGACGTCAGACGCCTCCGATCCAGCACATAGCGCTGCCCGCTGGGCTCTGGTGTGGGGGGGCCTGTTCCGCCTCTGCGTGCGGACGATCAAGCTGTGCGCGCGGCTAGCAAAGTGCTAGCTGCGCGCACAGCACTTTAAATGGGCAAAATCGCCTCACTAGGGGCTGAGATATCTTCCTGCGCGGCATAGCCCGAGCTCAGCTCGGGCTTACCGCCAGGAAGGTTAAGAAACATGGGGCCCGTATGCAACTCGCTTTTTCTCCTGAGTTTTCTCCTTGGAGAGAATTTTTCAACTTCTATTTAAAATAACTTTTAAGCACTTTGCAAATGAAAAAGTACCAGAAATTAGGAGAATAAGTACTATAAAAATATTTTGACTATTTTCTTGTTTGTGAGTGGTTTAAAGGGCATTTTATGACAAGGTATGAAAATATCACCTAGGAGTAAGTTAATTGCATACGGCCATGCTCCAAATAAGCTGGGACATTAAAGAATGACTATCAGCCATAGTATGCCAGAGGAAAAAAACACATGTAAGTAGATAAATATTTGCTCTACTTGCACAACAGATGTATTGCACTGACCATGTTTTGATTTCAGTGAAATTTATTTAGTAAATTAAAAAATTCTGTTCCTGGCCGTTGCCATTTTGGCTCCCACAAGTTGAAGCCAATCCTGATGTCATTTCCTCCCTTACTCCCCTGGCATTCCCCCTCCTCCCTGCAGCATTACAGAGTGCACCGGGGAAGAATTAAGGCAGCACACACAGACTCACCTTATTATGGTTCCAGGCTCTGTAGTTTTCGTCTATACTCTGAGGAGGTGAGTCTGTGTGCGCTGCCTTTATTCCTCCCTTTTGTGCTCTAATGCAGGGAGGAGGGGTGATGCCACAGGGTAGAGGGGTGATGCCCATGGATGTGGTAACCGTGCGGGAGGAAGGGGTGGTTCCCATGGATGCGGCGGGAGTGTGGGGAGGGGGCATACAGTGGCACACTACGGTGACCAATCGGAGAGAAACAGGCGTGGGAGGCGTAGAGGCTTCAGCCAATCGGGCTGAACTAGCTGTGTGTCTGATGGGAAGGGGAGAAAAGTAAAGGAGAAAAAAACAAACCCCGGTATGCACTGCAACTTCTCTTGTGCGGCAGATGTACAAAACAAGAGCAAGGGACATGGGGACTGATCTACTTCTGGAAAAGAAAATGAAGATGAATTATGAACTTTTGGATTGCCTGTTCAGCATAATTTTTACTTATTTAAAGAAAACCTGTATTAAAAAAAAAAAAAAAAAACACCCTGAGGACCTCCGTTAGCCTACGCGGGTCCCACGCAGTGCGGTGATGTATATATTTTCCTTGCCGGGATCCAGCGCAGGCGCACTAGCGGGTGAGGCAGAAATAGCCGGACCCAATCGGTCCACTCTATTGCGCAAGCTCGAGTCCTTTTGCACCTGCGCAGCAGAGCGGATCCAATCGGGTCCGGCTATTTCCACCTTACCCGAAGGAAGAGCCGCCCGCTACTGCGCCTGCACTGGATCCCTGCAAGGTACATATATCAAGCCTTGTCAAGCTTTTCGGGGGAGCCAGCGCTGGATTGCCTGCAGCTACAGGAATGGGGGAAGCCTCTTTTCTTTAACACATAGGCATAAAATCCAAAATCAATTCCCTTTTTCTAACGGTTACTCTTTAACAGCAATAAAAGCAGCTGAGAGTTGGCAAAATGGAGGCTGTTTTCCAAAACTTGTGTCCTAAGTACTTGGCTCATGATGATACCAGTTATCCAATCCTTGGCATTGCCCCTGTGGAAAGCTTTAAATGATGGCTAAGTGGTACGATAATCTACTATTATTGAAAAGTTTGCTATTTAGTGTCTTTATTCAGTACTGTACTGTCCCAGTCCTCATTACTGATCTAACCACTTAACGACAAGCCAACGCCTATAGGCGGCGTCTGGTCGGGAAATCGCTGTCCTGTACCGCCTATTCTGAGGAGGAGAGGCAGGGGGAATAGCGCTGCGGAGGAGGGCTTTTAGGAGCCACCCCCGCTACATCAGATAGCCGGCGGCGATCAGACTCCCTCCAGCAGGACATCCCCCTAGTGGGGAAAAAAGGGGGGAAGGGGGAAGTCTGATCGCCCTGCCTGCCACACGATCTGTGCTGGGGGCTGAAGAGCCCACCCAGCACAGATCATTCAAAATTCCTGCGGTCCTTTAGTGGTTAATAGGAACCCGAGATGTGAAATCTATGGAAGCTGACATTTATTTCCTTTTAAACAATCCCAGTTGCCTGGCAGTCCTGCTGATCTTTCTGGTCAGTTGGGTCTAAATCACACACCTGAAACAAGCATGCATCTAATCTTGTCAGATTTGTCATAGGCATCTGATCTGCATGCTTGTTCAGGGTGTATGGCTTAAAGGATTAGAGACAAAGGATTACCAGGACAGCCAGGTAATGTGCATTATTTAGGAAATAAACATGCCAGCCTTCATATCCCTCTCACCTCGGTTTTCCTTTAAACTTGGCATTTGTTAAAGTTCATCGATTTAGTTGCCCTCTTCCTCAAAATTCAGTTCATTTTCTGGTCAAATGTTTCCCTATTGTGATTGCTGTTCTAGTGGTCCTGAACCTGCACAGTTGAAGCAGAGCACCTCCCTTGGTTCTCCAGCTACTGTCAAGCTATTTTGTAGAGCTACAGTATTTTGTGTCAAGTTATTCTGTTGTTTTTGATAAAAATCTGTGTCTTTTTTATCAAAATGTTTTTGTGTGAATTATTGAAATCCCACCTTTCTATGTATGACCCTATATCTTTCTTACTTTTGGTTTGCTGTAGTAATTGTTTTTTCTCTAGGTATGTGGGGTGGCTTATACCATACATCAATAAACCATCGGCATCTTTACTTCCACCATAAATATTTATATACCTCTGTATGGCGACGCCGGGTCCCGCTGTATGACGCCACGTACCTCTGTATGGCGACGCCAGGTCCCGCTGTATGACGCCACGTACCTCTGTATGGCGACGCCGGGTCCCGCTGTATGACGCCACGTACATCTGTATGGCGACACCGAGTCCCGCTGTATGACGCCACGTACCTCCTGTATGGCGACGCCGGGTCCCGTTGTGTGACGCCACGTATCTCTGTATGGCGACGCCGGGTCCCGCTGTATGACGCCACATACCTCTGTATGGCGACGCCGGGTTCCGCTGTATGACGCCACGGACCTCTGTATGGCGACGCCGGGTCCCGCTGTATGACGCCACGTACCTCCTGTATGGCGACGCCGGGTCCCGCTGTATGACGCCACGTACCTCCTGTATGGCGACGCCGGGTCCCGCTGTATGACACCACGTACCTCCTGTATGGCGACGCCGGGTCCCGCTGTATGACGCCACGTACCTCTGTATGGCGACGCCGGGTCCCGCTGTATGACGCCACGTACCTCTGTATGGCGACGCTGGGTCCCGCTGTGCGACGCCGGGTCCCGCTGTATGACGCCACATACCTCTGTATGGCGACGCCGGGTCCCGCTGTATGACGCCACGTACCTCTGTATGGCGACGCCGGGTCCCGCTGTATGACGCCACGTACCTCTGTATGGCGACGCCGGGTCCCGCTGTATGACGCCACGTACCTCTGTATGGCGACGCCGGGTCCCGCTGTATGACGCCACGTACCTCTGTATGGCGACGCCGGGTCCCGCTGTATGACGCCACGTACCTCTGTATGGCGACGCCGGGTCCCGCTGTATGACGCCACGTACCTCTGTATGGCGACGCCGCGTCCCGCTGTATGACGCCACGTACCTCTGTATGGCGACGCCGGGTCCCGCTGTATGACGCCACGTACCTCTGTATGGCGACGCCGGGTCCCGCTGTATGACGCCACGTACCTCTGTATGGCGACGCCGGGTCCCGCTGTATGACGCCACGTACCTCTGTATGGCGACGCCGGGTCCTGCTGTATGACGCCACGTACCTCTGTATGGCGACGCCGGGTCCCGCTGTATGACGCCACGTACCTCTGTATGGCGACGCCGGGTCCCGCTGTATGACGCCACGTACCTCTGTATGGCGACGCCGGGTCCCGCTGTATGACGCCACGTACCTCTGTATGGCGACGCCGGGTCCCGCTGTATGACGCCACGTACCTCTGTATGGCGACGCCGGGTCCCGCTGTATGACGCCACGTACCTCTGTATGGCGACGCCGGGTCCCGCTGTATGACGCCACGTACCTCTGTATGGCGACGCCGGGTCCCGCTGTATGACGCCACGTACCTCTGTATGGCGACGCCGCGTCCCGCTGTATGACGCCACGTACCTCTGTATGGCGACGCCGGGTCCCGCTGTATGACGCCACGTACCTCTGTATGGCGACGCCGGGTCCCGCTGTATGACGCCACGTACCTCTGTATGGCGACGCCGGGTCCCGCTGTATGACGCCACGTACCTCTGTATGGCGACGCCGGGTCCCGCTGTATGACGCCACGTACCTCTGTATGGCGACGCCGGGTCCCGCTGTATGACGCCACGCACCTCTGTATGGCGACAATGGGTCCCGCTGTATGATGCCACGTACCTCTGTATGGCGACGCCGGGTCCCCCTGTATGACGCCACGTACCTCTGTATGGCGACGCCGGGTCCCGCTGTATGATGCCACGTACCTCTGTATGGTGACGCCGGGTCCCGCTGTATGACGCCACGTACCTCTGTATGGTGACGCCGGGTCCCGCTGTATGACGCCACGAATTTCTGTATGGTGACGCCGGGTCCCGCTGTATGACGCCACGTACCTCTGTATGCTGACGCCGGGTCCCGCTGTATGACGCCACGTACCTCTGTATGGTGACGCCGGGTCCCGCTGTATGACGCCACGTACCTCTGTATGGCGACGCCGGGTCCCGCTGTATGACGCCACGTACCTCTGTATGGCGACGCCGGGTCCCGCTGTATGACGCCACGTACCTCTGTATGGCGACGCCGGGTCCCGCTGTATGACGCCACGTACCTCTGTATGGCGACGCCGGGTCCCGCTGTATGACGCCACGTACCTCTGTATGGTGACGCCGGGTCCCGCAGTATGACGCCACGTACCTCTGTATGGCGACAATGGGTCCCGCTGTATGACGCCACGTACCTCTGTATGGCGACGCCGGGTCCCGCTGTATGACGCCACGTACCTCTGTATGGCGACAATGGGTCCCGCTGTATGACGCCACGTACCTCTGTATGGCGACGCCGGGTCCCGCTGTATGATGCCACGTACCTCTGTATGGCGACGCCGGGTCCCGCTGTATGACGCCACGTACCTCTGTATGGCGACGCCGGGTCCCGCTGTATGACGCCACGTACCTCTGTATGGCGACGCCGGGTCCCGCTGTATGATGCCACGTACCTCTGTATGGCGACGCCGGGTCCCCCTGTATGACGCCACGTACCTCTGTATGGCGACGCCGGGTCCCCCTGTATGACGCCACGTACCTCTGTATGGCGACGCCGGGTCCCGCTGTATGATGCCACGTACCTCTGTATGGCGACGCCGGGTCCCGCTGTATGACGCCACGTACCTCTGTATGGTGACGCCGGGTCCCGCTGTATGATGCCACGTACCTCTGTATGGCGACGCCGGGTCCCGCTGTATGACGCCACGTACCTCTGTATGGCGACGCCGGGTCCCGCTGTATGACGCCACGTACCTCTGTATGGTGACGCCGGGTCCCGCTGTATGGTGACACTTTTCAGGACTTTGCAATTAAAGTACCAAAAAGTAGGGGGAAAAGTAATAACAATATTTTTCTTAGTATTTTCTTGGTTGCTGATGGTTTAAAAGGAATGTTATTGACAAAGTGTGAAAATACGACCTAGGAGAAAACTTGGGAGAAAAAGTGAATTGCATATGGGATGATGTTGGTTTGTGTTTTCCAGATGCCATGGAGGACATTCCCAAACTCACTCCACTCTTCATCACTATAGATCCTGAGCGGGATAACACAGAAGCCGTGGGCAAATACATTAAAGGTAAATGATCCTTGCTGATGTGACACTGTAGTGTCAGGCAGCAATATGATACTTCACTACGGTTAATGGAAAAATAATGATTTAGGATCAGTGGCTGATTGAGCTTTACCTGATCTCAAGCTATACGAGTTAAACTGATGCTCGTTAAAGGACAACCGAGGTGACATGAGATAGGTAGGTGTGTGTGTGTGTGTGTGTGTGTGTGTGTGTGTGTGTGTGTGTGTGTGTGTGTGTGTGTGTACAGTGCCAAGCACACCGATAACTATGCTGTGTTCCTTTTTTTTTTTTTCTTTGCCTAAAACAGTTAATCAGGTGTGCAAGCGGCAGTTTCTGTCCAGGTCGGGGCCAGGTCAGACTAGCATAACCCTCACCGATAAGAAAGTACAGCCATAAAACACTTTCCTGTTAGTAAATGGCTTCTGACAGCAAGAAAGAAATAAAAAGGGTCAATTCATAGATTTTTAGCTCTGACACACCTCAATGAAAGTGTCATTGAGCAGAGATAATGAAACAGTAAAAACCTAAAAACTAGATTTTGATATAATACTGTGATATAATACTGTAAAAAAAAGTCATTTTTAAGAGGAGAATAGATACAATTGTTTTTCTTATCAGTTTATTTTCAGTTCAGATGTCCTTTAACCTCCCTGGCGGTAAGCCCGAACTGAGTTCGGGCTATGCCGCCGGGAGGCACCGCTCAGGCCCCGCTGGGCCGATTTGCATAATTTTTTTTTTGTTACACGCAGCTAGCACTTTGCTAGCTGCGTGTAACCGCAGATCCGCCGCTATACGCGTCGCCGCAGCCGCCCCCCCCCCCCCCCCCAGACCCCGTGCGCTGCCTGGCCAATCAGCGCCAGGCAGCGCCGTGGGATGGATCGGATTCCCCTTTGACGTCGATGACGTTGGTGACGTCATCGGTGACGTCATCACGCCCCGTCGCCATGGCGACGGGGGAAGCCCTCCAAGAGATCCCGTTCTTTGAACGGGATCTCTTGATCTCCGATCGCCTTTGGCGATCGGAGGGGCTGGGGGGATGCCGCTCGGCAGCGGCTATCATGTAGCGAGACATTGTCTCGCTACATGAGAAAGAATTTTTTTTTAAAAAAAAAACGTATTTGCTGCCCCCGGGCGGATTTAATAAACCGCCAGGGAGGTTAAGGATAAGTGGCTTCCAAGCCTCTGACATAATCTCTGAGCTTAGATTGTCAGATAGCCCCACACCCCATGTGACCTCTCTCTCTGGCCCAGCAGTTGGTTACAGAGATCCCACATCTCCAGCTGAGTGGGTGGGGCTACTTTGCTCATAACCAGGAGGAGCCAGATAACGTTGCAGGTTTGGCATCTGTTAATCTCATTGGATAACCGTGTGAATCTCTAACTGAGCAGTAGAGGCTGACAGCGAGTTGATAATTCCTGCTTGTATGCAGGTGGGAACTGGGTTAAGGCAGCCATACACTGGTCGATGTGCCATCAGATCGACCAGCTGACAGATCCCTATCTGATCGAATCTGATCAGATAGGGATCGTATGGCTGCCTTTACTGCAAACAGATTGTGAATCGATTTCAGCCTGAAACCGATCACAATCTGTTCAGCTGCTCCTGCCGCCTGCCCCCCCCCCCCCCCCGTATACATTACCTGATGCGGGCTCCCGGGCGTCTTCTCCGCATCTTCTCAGCGCTGCACCCGCTCCATCCCGGCGCTTCCTGTGTCACTCCGTGACCAGGAAGTTCAAATAGAGCGCCCTCTATTTGAACTTCCTGGGTCACTGCAGTGACCCAGGAAGCGCCGGGATGGAGCGGGTGCAGCGCTGAGAAGATGCGGAGAAGACACCCGGGAGCCCGCATCAGGTAATGTATTTTTCATCGGATCGGCCGCCGCTAGCGACGCGCACTTTACCCGCGGGCGATCGAGGGTAATTTCCCGCACGGTGCAATCGACGGACCGATCCGATTTCAGGAGGAAATCGGATCGTCGGCGGCGTTTACCGCGAACGATTGGCAGCAGATTCGATCCCAGGATCGAATCTGCTGTCGAAACGGCCGGGAATCGGGCCAGTGTATGGCCACCTTAGTCGGATGCACTTCCTGCTGATTTTGATTGGCCTAACACACAATTTGGGCTGCACACAATTTTTCATTGCATTAGCATGAAAGCTTGATTTATTAGCATATAATTGACCATCTCTAATGAGCAGTGTATCGGGAACAGCTTTTCACCCTGATTATCTATACAATCTCATCATTTATATGTATACAATCATGGCTAATCCATGTAGCAGCAGTGCAAGAAGTAAGGTAAATCCAAATAAGGTGCAACATGTGTAAATGATGAGGTACCAGCAGGGCTGTGGATTTAGTACAAAAACCATCCGATTCCTCAGTTTATGAAACCACCGACTCCAGGTACCCAAAATTGCTTCAACTCCTCGAATCCCAACTCCACAGCCCCGGGTGCCAGTTATCCTCAATAGAGTGCCCGTGCTAAAAGCAGAAGGGGAAATCTAAGTGAATCCAAGAAAAAAATAAAAACAAGTTGTGAAAAGTCCACACCACGTGGATGAAGATAAAGCATAAACAAAGGATAACAGGAAAGTGTGCCCAGGAACACCAGATGAACCACTAAATCAGAGGGAGCGGAAGGGGTGAATAGTAAACCATGTAGAGCAAGCTTACCCTGAAAAAAAAAGATAAGGAGAGACGTCGATGTGGCCACGCTGTGGTCGCCATGCAAATAGTCAACCCTCACCCAACTTGGAAAGAGTACTGCAAGTTTAGAATTCTCTCAGCACTAGTGCACTCTATTAACCTGCTTTAGAATTCATTTGCATCAGAATTTTCATCTCAGATGAACCTTTTTATATATATATTCATTTATTTTTGTTACATAACGCATTCACTTAAGGATATGCTGTTCTTTATCCAGGTTGTTATATTAAAGTGGATCCGAGATGAACTTTTACTCATTTCGTAATTGTCTTCCTTTCCTGTTGTTTATAGGGCATTCCTCAAGCCAAATACTTTTTTGTTTTTGTTTTAGTACTCTAGTTCCCTATAAACTAAACAAGCCTCACCCACAGGTTTTCAGAGCGCCAAGGCATTTTCAGACAGTAGCAAAAGCTCATGGGAGCTCAGTCCGGGCAGGAGGAGGGGGAGGTATTACTAGCCAGAGGTTTCAGAGGAGGAGGGGGAATTAGGTTTTCACAGGATGAGTGCTCAAGATGCAGATAAGCTTGCATGTTTGTAATGTTAACAAACATGGCTGCTGTCATTGTATCACAGGAAGAAATAATCATATTCGATTGAAGCTGTTTGCAGCTAGATTTCCTCTGTAAACTATCTAAACTTTAGATAAGATATATAGACAAGTTACTTGTTATAGTTAGTTTTTCATCTCGGATCCACTTTAATCTTGTAAATTGCTGGCCTCCTGGTGACACATCTTTGTCTTTTGACCAGGTCACAACAACTATAAGATTACTAATTTCTTATCCACTATTTTTTGTTGTGACATTTTTACGGTCAAAAGATGTTATGTGTCAAACTAACTGAGATAATTCTTTTGAATTATACCAATTCATTATTGTATTCAAATTATTAGAGGTAAGATTGAGATGCACGCTGGCCCCGCCTTGTCTTCAATTGCTTTTAATCCTACACTGTCACTGGTTTCTCAGTTTGATATTACTCAAGGGTAAACGCTTAATCTTAGAACTATGGTATGTAGTCATTAACAGGTCACGGACCTGTTTAACCCCAATTATCATTTGCCCAACAAGGCTATTTGTTGTTTATGAGCATGCAAGTTGCCCATGATTTTTGATCTCTTAACAGGTTGTGCAAGTAAAGCGCAACGTGCACTTATGCAAGGCATAATAAAGTAAAAAAAAAAAAAAAAAAGTAAATGCTTTCCAAAGTAGAGGAAACCTCTGGATCCTGTAGAGGCTTTCCACGCCGTCCTCCAGTCCCGTTGCCGAGCACTGACCCTCTAATGATTACTGACAAGGGCTTGTCGGTAATCCCATTGGTCCCATCTTAAAGAGACTCTGAAGCGAGAATAAATCTCGCTTCAGAGCTCATGGTTAGCAGGGGCATGTGTGCCCCTGCTAAACCGCCGCTATCGCGCCGCTAAACGGGGGTCCCTTCACCCCCAAACCCACCCCCGCAAGACTTGGTCGCAAAGTTGGTCGTGAAATAACTCTTCCTGGAGGCAGGGCTAACGGCTGCAGCCCTGCCTCTAGTCGCGTATATCAGACGCGCTTCGCCGCCTCTCCCCCGCCCCTTTTAGTGAAGGAAGACTGAGGGGCGGGGGAGAGGCGGAGATACGCGCTGACAGACGCGCGTGGGGCAGGGCTGCGGCGGTTAGCCCTGCCCCAATGCGGAAACGCTCCCCGGCTGCACGGAGGGGATTTGGGGGTGAAGGGACCCCCGTTAAGCTGCGTGATAGCGGCGTTTTAGCAGGGCACACATGCCCCTGCTATCTAAGAGGAATGCAACCCCCCAAGGAGAGGGACTTGGTTATGGTCCTTAGGTGAATATATGGTTTTAAAACTTATTTACACCTCGGGTTCTTTTTAAATACTGGCAACCAGTCAGGATTCACCTTGATCTGACACTTTGTTTGGCTTCTCTGTGAATAATTCCAATCTCCTCTGCAGAATTCTCACCAAAACTGATTGGACTGACGGGCTCAGTAGGACAGATTGCACAGGTGGCAAAAGCCTATAGAGTGTATTTCAGCCCTGGGCCAAAAGATGACGACAATGATTACATTGTAAGTTTGACCAGAGATTCCCATCTGCTGATCTTTGCATGACTCTTACTAGACCTTGCTGATGATACTAGAAACTGCCATAGTAGTTGGCTTTGCATGAATAGAATCCATCTCTTTACTCTTGATAGATAACTGTTCTCTTGAGAACCACTACTTTATATTTATAGTTTTTTTTTAATTTATTTTTTTACCAATTACAGTGCACACACATGCACAGTAACTCATCAAGTAATTACCGTAAAGCAATATATAATCAGTAATATACATTTTCCTATCAGAGGGAATAAAAATGTATTTTCCCCAATAAAAAATGAATATCTAAAACGTTCAAACACCCTACTCTTTCAAGATAAAGTACATTAAAAAGTGTTATTGCTTGGCTTTTCTTTCAGTCCTCTTTTGCTTTTTGCAGGATTTTAATTAAATGAGATGAAATTCTAAATTACATTTTTGCTCTAAAATAATATTAAACATAAAAAGACTGCTCTATTTTCATTTGGATGCATATTTACAACTCACTGGTGTTAATTGATATAATTGCATGCTGCTGGACAAATTCTTAGATTGACTTGTAATTAAGTAATTACTGAACAAATAAAGGAGACACACACAGACACACACAGACACACACAGACACACACAGACACACACAGACACACACAGACACACACAGACACACACAGACACACACAGACACACACAGACACACACAGACACACACAGACACACACACACAGACACACACACACAGACAGACACACACAGACAGACACACACAGACAGACACACACAGACAGACACACACAGACAGACACACACAGACAGACACACACAGACAGACACACACAGACAGACACACACAGACAGACACACACAGACAGACACACACAGACAGACACACACAGACAGACACACACAGACAGACACACACAGACAGACACACACAGACAGACACACACAGACAGACACACACAGACAGACACACACAGACAGACACACACAGACAGACACACACACACACACACACACACACACACAGACACACACACACACAGACACACACACACAGACAGACACACACAGACAGACACACACACAGACAGACAGACACAGACAGACACACACACAGACAGACAGACACAGACAGACACACACAGACAGACACACACAGACAGACACACACAGACAGACACACACAGACAGACACACAGACAGACACACAGACAGACACACAGACAGACACACAGACAGACACACAGACAGACACACAGACAGACACACAGACAGACACACAGACAGACACACAGACAGACACACAGACAGACACACAGACAGACACACACACAGACACACACACAGACACACACACAGACACACACACAGACACACACACAGACACACACACAGACACACACACAGACACACACACAGACACACACACAGACACACACACAGACACACACACAGACACACACACAGACACACACACACACACACGTGTGTGTCTGTGTGTGTGTGTGTCTGTGTGTGTGTGTGTCTCTGTCTCGCACAGACACGCACAGACACGCACACAGACACGCACACAGACACGCACACAGGCACGCACACAGGCACGCACACAGGCACGCACACAGGCACGCACACAGGCACGCACACAGGCACGCACACAGGCACGCACACAGGCACGCACACAGACACGCACACAGACACGCACACAGACACGCACACAGACACGCACACAGACACGCACACAGACACGCACACAGACACGCACACAGACACGCACACAGACACGCACACAGACACGCACACAGACACGCACACAGACACGCACACAGACACGCACACAGACACGCACACAGACACGCACACAGAGACGCACACAGAGACACGCACACAGAGACACGCACACAGAGACACGCACACAGAGACACACACACACAGAGACACACACACACAGAGACACACACACACAGAGACACACACACACAGAGACACACACACACAGAGACACACACACACACACACACAGACACACACACACAGACACACACACACACAGACACACACACACACACAGACACAGACACACACACAGACACAGACACACACACAGACACACACACAGACACACACACAGACACAGACACACAGACACAGACACACACACACACACACACACACACAGACACACACACACACACAGACACACACACACACACAGACAGACACACACACACACAGACACACACACACACAGACACACACACACACAGACACACACACACACAGACACACACACACAGACACACAGACACACACACACAGACACACACACACAGACACACACACAGACACACACACAGACACACACACAGACACACACACAGACACACACACAGACACACACACAGACACACACACAGACACACACACAGACACACACACAGACACACACACACACAGACACACACACACACAGACACACACACACACAGACACACACACACACAGACACACACACACACAGACACACACACACACAGACACACACACAGACACACACACAGACACACACACAGACACACACACACACAGACACACACACAGACACACACACACACAGACACACACACACACAGACACACACACAGACACACACACACACAGACACACACACAGACACACACACACACACACAGACACACACATACCCAGATAAATATTGTACTCCTTCCCTAATCTATCTAAAATTTTCAAAAAATGTTGAGTTCCACTTGTCTCTTGTATTTTATACCCAAATGTGTCCCATCACGTTCCCCTTTCCCATCCTTCTGCCTATATACATGGGTGTGTTCCTCTCTCTCCTTCTGTTTCCCCTTAATAACCATGTTCTCCCATCATTCTTTCTCATAACTGGGTTTTTCACTCTTTTCTCTGCCATCCCAAGTCGTTTTACCCTGATGTCCCACCCCTCCCTCTGACTGATAACTGGGTTTCTTGGTCTTCTCTCTCTTCCATCATTCTGTCTCCCATCTCACAGTCGCAATATTGGGCATCCCTTCTGGTCTCTCTCTTTTATGCTTATGTTCCTCTTGGCCAGATCTCTCTTATTTCCTATCTATTCCTTCTGTGGTATGTTCATTCACCTTTCTATTCTCTCCTTTCACCTTTCCTGTTTGTCCTCCTTCCATATGCTATTGCTTGTGATTGCGTCTCTCCCTTTCTTCTGTCCTCATTTCATTCCATTCCCCCACCTGTCATTCTTTTTAATTTTTGTATCCTCTTCCCTCCTGTTTCCCACCCGTACACAATGTTCTGTCCTCGTCTCTTTCCGCTATCTTCTTCCCTTTCTGCCTTTTGTTCTGTCTGTTTTACTTTCTTTTTATTTCTCCCTCTTCTCTTGTCTTCCTTCCATTTGCCACTTGTGATTGTTTCTCACTTTCATCTTTCCATTCTTTCTGTCATTCTGTCTTTCTCCTAATTGGGTGTCTACTGGCCCCCAGGTGGACCATACCATCGTTATGTATTTGGTGGGACCCGACGGCTCCTTTATCGACTATTATGGACAGAACAAGAACAGCACTGAGATCTCTAGCTCCATCGCTTTTCATATGTTCAAATTTAAAGCAGGAAGTTGACTTGGCGAAGCTGCATTTTATGGATGGGTGATCCGTGTTGAAGCCTTTTTTTTCTTGTAAAAATGTTTATTGAACTGTAAATTAAATATTAAACAAGTTTTGACTGAGTCAAATATTTTTACACAAAAGTGTTCTTAACAGCCTTTTTTGTCGTCTATTATTTCTGCTGTTTATGTTTTTTATTTTCAAGGTGATGGAAATGAAATGTTTCTATTTGCAGCGGTATCAAAAATTCACCTTGTTTTTTTTATCCTCCCAAAAAAAAAGAAAACCAGAAAGACACTTTACGCTTTGAGAAACCCTAACTTACTGAACACACTTAGCAAAAAGCTCATTACGCATGTGATAAAGTAAATCAAAGTCAGTGAACCAAGATCCTGATTTTAATACAGTTACAGCAAAAATCAGACTAGATACCCTTAAAAAGAAACCATAATCAAGAATTGAACCTCATCCCAATCAGTAGCTGATACTCCCTTTCCCATGATACCCCCTTCCTTTTTTCTTTTAACAGGTGGATCATCAGGGGGCTCTGTATGGCTGATATTGTGGTGGACCCCTCCCACCGTGTGATGTCAGGACCATGGTTCTGATATCAAACTATGGGAGCCTTGTTGCGTTGTGGGGAAAAAACAGCTGTTTACAGCGGTTTCCAACTGCCAAAAAAGCAGACAGCATCTTTTTCCACTGACATCACCTGCCAGCAGTAAAAATGTCACCATGTGATAAATGTCAGAATGTAAATCAGGGAGAGGAAACATTTTACAATGGGCAAAGACTGACTAAATCATTTATACATAATTATTGTAAAAATGAAGCACTTTTTTTTAAATAATATTTTCACTGGATTTCCTGTGAATTATGCGTAGTCACCCTCCAATTCCTGTTCCCTTTGCTGCAGTTTACCATTCAGCCTCAGACCCTGAGGGAATCCGGTGCAGGGGTGGTGAGATGGAAGAACACTGATTTCCTAATATCTAAGCTAGAGAAGTAAAGGAGCACTCCAGAACATCGTTATGTGCACCATGTTCATGTGCTTGCCCCAAATGGCATTCGCAAAATCGGGATATTTCCTCTTTAATAAATCCGTCTATTTAAGTGGAACTGAAGTCACTTTATTTACCTTTTGAGATTATAGTTAATGACTTACACAAAAGTTCATGTGTAAAAAAAAAAAAAAAAAAAATGCATTTTCACCTTTTCAAAATCAAGTTTACCCACTTTTTTTCTTCTCACTTTGCACATTACAATTTGTTACATGTGACTACAAATCTGGCGTGAGGAAAAGATATAATAAAACTTGTGCGCCATCCTATATGTAGCTGGAAAAAATAACTATAAAATATGCGAACACAGTAACTGAAATATTTCTTTACACTATAATGTGGGTTCAAAACTTCCAATGTATGCATCCGGTCTTTATTGATGCCCGAGAAATGTAGCTCTGCAGATGAAGTCCGCTGTGGCAAATTAACTTAAAAGAGACACTGAAGCGAAAAAAATTATGATATTATGATTTGTATGTGTAGCACAGCTAAGAAATAAAACATTAAGATCAGATACATCAGTGTAATTGTTTCCAGTACAGGAAGAGTTGAACGACGGGTCGTTTGAACGTCCCGTCCCGTTCGCCCGCTAAATCGGGCGTGTGTACAGACTATCGTTCGTTTGATAAGAGTGAGTTTGAGTGATCCGCCGGGCGGATCGCTCAAACCCACTCTTATCAAACGAACGATAGTCTGTACACACGCCCGATTTAGCGGGCGAACGATGGGACGTTCAAACGACCCGTCGTTAGCGGAAATCCGACGTGTGTATGGGCCTTAAGTTGATAGTGGAGAGGGCTGTTATCTGACTTTTATTATCTCAACTGTTCCTGGACTATTTACGTTTCCTCTGCTAGAGGAGAGGTCATTACTTCAGACTGCTCTGAAAGACTCATTTTGAATGCTGAGTGTTGTGTAATCTGCACATATTATAGAATGATGTAATGTTAGAAAAAACACTATATACCTGAATATAAAAGTATGAGAATATTTTCTTTGCTGCTAATCTTCTAGTAATTATTCATAGTACACAACCAATTCACTAGATCATATTTTTTTTTTTCGCTTCAGTGTCTCTTTAAGGTGTGGTTTTCTCTGCATACTTCACAGTTTTTGGGAGACATCACCCCAGAGCAGTGAGATTGTTGAACGGAAACGACTCCCAAGGCCTCTGAATGGTTTGCAGAAGCTTTCTAACTTATTCTTCTTTTATAGAACATATACAATGCCACATTTAAATTGTCTGCTTTATAAGGGTGATTTAGTACATGTGATATGGAGATGCTCTAAAGCTACTGGAGCCAAGCTGCATCTGAAATCCAATTCACATATAATATTTAGTCTGACTTGGATTCTGTGCTGTTTATTTTAGGCTTTGTGGATGAGATTCCAGTAACAGAAGCTAAAAAAAGGGCTCTTCTATGAATGAAAATGGTTCCTGTTTACTGTAGATTTATGTACTTTAGGGTTACATTCTGTGTAGAGAAGCAAATTCATTGCTAGTCATTTTTTTTTCTTTTATGTACGTAGAAAAAAATAGAACATTTACAGCAGTGCAAAGTTGTTTAACCCTCAGCATCTTCAGTAGCGTTATCTCGTTTGAGATAAGTGCATTGCTTTTGACCTCAGTCGGTAGAACTCGTCCTGTAAATTCTTGGACTGCTTTGATCTCTCACTCTGCTAGCAGAAAATATAGAAACTGAAAGCAGAAGTCCTCTATTATTGTCTCACACTGCCCCCTAGTGACAAGTGGCCCTAAATACACATTACAGCAGTTCTAATTAAAAGCAGGGAAATGTAACAAATATAAAAAAATGCTAGAATAAATTGGACTGGAGCACTTGCAAGCCTCTAAATAAATTGGCTGCTAAAGGGGTAAAAGGTTTACACAAGCAGAAAAGGTGTTCCTTGATAAAAGGAAAGGCTGTAAGGACTGCACTAGAGTTACTGAAATGCTTACATAGCAAGTTATAAATCCTTGCAACTCCTATAAACCACGAATAGAACAATCGTGTCTGCATAGAGAAAACTTGGGAAAATGGAAGACCTGCCCTGGAGTGGCCATCCTGCAAACAGAATGGACTGCTTGCAGCTACAGGGGAGGGGGAAGCCTCATTGGGACCCTGAGGCTTCCCCCTACCGAGGTGAGTACCCCCCAGGGGAACTTTTTTTTTGTTAGAGGTTCTCTTGAAGTTGGGGTGGCACATTTTGTGTTAAAGTGGAATAAAACCCAGCATTTCTTCTTTGCTCTAAAAAATTATTTACAGCACATTATGTACAACCAGCATTTTTTTTTTTTACCGGACCAGCATTCAAAGGGTTACACACAGGGCTGGAAAGTTCAGTGTTCTAAATGTGGATGCATCCTAAGTGTAGATTATGTTATCTTGTGTTTACTTAAATATATCAAGTGAGGAATGTGACACATTCTCTGACTGTGGAGGAACTGGTGGACACAGACAGAGACTCAATACATATTGAATAAAACCAGTTAATAAAATGCAGTCAGCTCACAAAGCAAATAACTGTACTTTTGGGAACGTATAATTTCTAAATGATTAATAATACTTATGCACAAATGCAAATATGATAACTGTATGGCATATAAAAAGTAGGAAAACATGTTTTTATTGAATATTATGGTCAGGGTTTTATACCGCTTTAAGCTAATCACGATGTATATGCTGGCTGTCATACTAGGCGTGGGCATTCTTCAGGATCTGTCTGACTTGCCATGCTTGAAATGTCCAGGCGATAGTCTAAAAGATCCAGATTTATTCGCCAAGCACGACTGGGCTGTGCCCTGGAATTGGGTTTGGCACAAAAACAGCTCAGAATGGGAAAGAAAGCCAAATAATAAAGTTGAAAATGACAGCTTCACATCAATACAACAGAGAAAAACCAAAAGATGACAATAATATCAACTTTATACCGAATATGACAAAGTACACAATAGCAGCAGCTTCAATGTGATACGCTACGCAACAAGATACATTGTTTCAATTGAAAGTTTTTTTGGGAGCATTCACCCATGGTTACAGTCCTTAGGGGGGGGGGGGGGGGCTCTGGATGGAGTTCAAGAGGTTGACAGCAGAGGAGAAAAAGGTGTTCCTATGCCTAGCAAACCTGGTTCAGATGGCCGAAACCTCCTACCAGCTGGGAACCGACTGAAGAAGTGGTGGCCTGGATGTAAGGGGTCGTCTGCAAACATCTGTGCCCTGGAGAATAACTGGAATATACAGCAAGACAACAGTCTTGGAACATAAGAGAAAGGCTGCCTCTGGCTGAAAACCTTGCGCCAAGTTAAATGTTTTGAGTTACCTAGTCACAGTTCCAAGGTAAACCTCAATGAGGGGGTGAAACATTAGATGGTCAGTAGTAGTCAAAAAACTTACAGTGGGGCTGAATTGCTGTCAAAGACTGATGTTCTACCAAAAGCATTTCATTGTGATTGTGACTTATGGCTGAATGTCCCACAGAATTATTAAATGTTTAGTATATCCTGTATTTTGAATTGTCAGTCAAGATGAAGGGGTCACCACATTGTTACCTCAATGAAATTTCCCTTGGAAGAAATTTTAATTTCTCCCAGGGATTACTACAGAAAACTTACAGCTTCTCTGGTGTACAGGAGATCACGTGACCCTACAGACTACCTCCCTCCGCTGCTTAGGGGCTACTGCTCAGCACAGTCTTAGGTTGTCCAGTGCTTCCCTGATGAATGTGTAATAAAGGTTGTAAAGAGTACCCGAGGTGATATAGGACATGATAAGCGTGGGTATGTACAGTGTAAAACCTTAGACTGTAGCAACATTTTAAGCCTTATTTCTTCTATCCTATAAGTTCCTATACCTGTTCTAATGTGGTCTGGCTTACTGCAGCCTTTTCTAGTTGCACTGTCTCTGTAATATACAGGAGTTGGATTAAATAATGGAAACACCTTGAAAATCAACAAAATATATTTTAATATGGTGTAGGTCCACCTTTTGCGGCAATTACAGCCTCAATTCTCCGAGGTATTGATTCAAACAAATTGTGAATTTTTTCCAAAGGAATTTTAGCCCATTCTTCAGTTAAAACATCCTCCAGTTCTTTTAGAGATGATGGAGTCGGAAATCGACTTCTTACTTGAATCTCTAATAACGACCATAAATGCTCAATAATGTTGAGGTCTGGGGATTGTGGTGGCCAGATGAGATGCTCAACTTCATTAGAATGTTCCTTGTGCCATTCTTTAACAATTTTAGCTGTATGGATTGGGGCATTATCCTCTTGAAAGATAGCATTCCCCTCCGGAAACAGTTCTTGAACCATAGGATGAACTTGGTCGCCCAAAATTCCTAAATATTTTCGGCTGTTAATTTTTCCATGAAGGGAAATCATTGGCCCGGGAAGGGAAATCATTGGGTAGCTGCCCATGTTGAGAAACTGTGAAAATCCCTGACTAGAGTGCAGAAAATTCACTATGTAATAAAAACTTGTAGTATATTGTAACATGATATACAACACACACACACACACACACACACACACACACACACCCCACTTCCTGGTTAGCTGCATTTTTTGTTTGTAAACACTGCCTAAAACTGGCCATTAAAAGCCAGGATCATGGCGGGGAGCGGCAGAAACGGCAAAGAGGGATCCTGGAGATCAGTGACTTGATCAGTATGTTTTTTATTGTACACATCGGACAGTACAGATTCTATTTAATAACAAGGCTGTTTTACTTGTTATTTTGTTGCCTAAAGGAGATATTTTTTAGGCATGGAAGTGACGGCTTCTGTCTTGTCTGTACTTTGTTGGGAATATCGTAAACATCGCTGATGAGCAGATTACAGCCATAAAAGTTTGCTTGGCAGAATACAACTTCTGAGATGGGGAGAGAAGAGGGAGATAGAAAAAGGTCAATAGTTCATGTATTTTCATTTAGAGACAAATAGGCTACCACTGAGCAGAGGCAACAAAACATTCAATCTACTTTGTAAATGTTTAAATATAAAATAAAACCATGGGATGTCTAATAAAAAGTCAATGTTAGGAGTAGGAGGATAAATACAATTGTTTATCTCATATGTTTATTTTCACCTCGGGTTCACTTTAAAAGGGCACTGTAGCGAGAGGGTAGTGGAAGCTGTCATATTTTCTTTTAAACTATACCAGTTGCCTGGCGGTCCTGCTGATCTCTGGCTGCAGTAGATCTGAATCACACACCTGTAACAAGCATGCAGCTAATCCAGTCAGAATCCAGTCAGAGCACCTGATCTGCATGCTTGTTCAGGGTCTATGGCAGTCTTTATACCTTGAAGGAACCCTGCAAATATTTTTTGGATCTCAAGGAAACCCTGCAAATAGTTGCCCAGCAGCCCAGCTGATCTATTTGACTGCAATAACGTCTGAATAACGCCAGAAACAAGCACACAGCTAATCTTGTCAGATCTGACAATATTGTCAGAAACACCTGATCTACTGCATGCTTGTTCAGGGTGTATGGCTAAAGTTTTAGATGCAGAGGATCAGCAGGGCTGCCAGGCAACTGGTATTTCTTAAAAGAAAATAAAAATGGCAGCTTCTATAGCCCCATCATTTCAGTTGTCCTTTAAGTTTAGTGGAGTCATTAATTTTTGACATGGTTGTTGTGGCATTTGGTGAAGTATTTTTCAATACATGTAATAAACATTAAAAAAATAAATACTGTGTAGTGTGTTTTCCTTGGACTTTGGATTATACTACAATTTGTTAAAGATCGCAAATCATTAATGAATAAGCAGAAAAAGAGAAAATCAGGAAGAAGACCGGCAATTTTTCACATCCTAAAAGTTGAAAATTAGTGGTATAAAGCAGTGTTTCTCAACATTTTATTGGTATGTACCCCTTTTAAAACCCTGTACTCACCAAGTACCCCCAGCATGGTAAACATTACCACACGTACCCCTTGACAAATATATATTTAATCGTAGTACATTATAATTGGTTCTAAACCATTTCCAAGCATTTACTATTGCTTTTAATTAGCTAAAATACTAATTTGGTGCTGTTTAAATAAGATTTATCATTTTCTAAAACTCTAAATTTGTTATTTTTGGTTAAGTATAATCAAGCCCGAGTACCCCCTAGAACCCTCAGAAGTACCCCCTGGGGTACGCGTACCACACGTTGAGAACCTATGGTATAAAGGACCCCTGCGACATAAAACACTTACCTAGGGGAGGAGGAAGCCTCTGGATCCTAATGAGGTTTCCCCATCTTCCTCTGCAGACCTGATCCAGTGCTGGCTTAGGGCTGGTGCACACCAAGAGCGTCTTCTGAGCGTTTAACCACTTCAGCCTTCAGTCGTTTTTCACCTTATGCATCCGAGCAATTTTCACCTCCCATTCATTTGCCAATAACTTTATCGCTAATTATCACAATGAATTGATCTATATCTTATTTTTTTCCGCCACCAATTAGGCTTTCTTTGGGTGGTACATTTTGTTAATTATTTTTTCCTAAATGCATTTTAAAAGGAATATTAAAGTGGTCTAACACACAGCATTTCAACTTTGCTTTAAAAGATTGCTTACGGCTTAGAAACTATTATGGCAATTTTTTTTTTTTAGCAGACATTCACTGAATGGGTTAAACATGACATTTTAAGGCACGTTCACACGCTAGATAGGCTGGAACGACGGGTCCGTCAGACCCTCCCGCTGGGCGGGCGTTCCAGCGACAGTCCAGCGTGTGTACAGTCTGTCAGGCAGACTGATGAGGCTGTTTCTGAACGATCCGCCCCAAGAACTGGACAGGATCACGAGCAGTTCACTTACTTGTAGTTCATGCCACGCTTCACATGACTCTGATGCTTCCTCCTTCCAAGAAAGCATCGGCATTACTGAAGCTGCAAGTAAGTGAACTCCCTGAGCCCCTGTCCTCTTCTCTGTGGGCTGTATTGCAGAGTACAGGATTATTTGGCATTTAACCAGTTAATACATTTGGTACAGTATATTTATACCCCCAGAGACTTCATCTTAACTCCAGGAACGTAGATGTAAGTATCTCGCCGCAATGTGCGCTCCCGTCATGCGTGCGCGTTCTAAGTGTCTGTGATCAATGATCACCAGCATCAATGAGATGCCGTGATCATTGATAAAACGAAAGTAGAAAACGCACACATTATTTCCTGTTGATAACGGTACACACAGGAAAATAAAGTGGGGGGGCATCTAGTGGCCAAATAGTAAAATTACACTGACATACATCCCAATTTAAAAAAATACATACAATATCCCATTAATTAACCCCTTACCTCCACTCCCATAGTTAACAAAATAAAGCTTTTTTTTTTTTTTTTATAAAAAACAAAACAAAAAAACAATTGACATAAAAAAAGAACATAAAGTTACCTTAGTGACTCAGGGGTATATTACTGTTATTTTTACAAATATGGGCTTGCAATTAGTAACGGATGCAAAATGGAAAAAATACACCTATATATTAAAATAAAATATTTTCGCCATACATTGTACCAGGGACATTACTTTAAACGTTGTAATAACCAGGACAAATTGGCAAATAAAATGTGTGGGTTTTATCCATAGTAGCACATTTTATTTTAATTTTCTCATTTTTTTCTTTTTCCTGTTTAAAAACCTTTAGAATAAAATAATTAGAATACCACCCAAAGAAAGCCTAATAGGTGGTGAACAGGTGGTGAAAGTACAGTTTATCGGCTTTGAAAGTTGCCTTTTTATTTTATTGCATGACTGCTGTATTTATATTGTACAGTATGTTGCAATGTATCTAGTGATCACTTCTCAGCTCTCTCTGCTTTTGCTGTGTGTGAAGCTCAGTTTCAGCACTGCCAGGAATGTTTACTAAAGGTAGCCATACATCAGGTGACTTGGCGGCCGATCGACCATCCGATTTGATAATTGTAATAGAATCAGATGAAAATTGGTGCTGCCAAGTGCATACTTGACCAACAATGCAACCAATTACAGGACGAAATTGGTCACATAAGTCGATCGCGCATACTGCAAGATGATGAGTCAACTTGCTTGATCTGGTTCGGAGAGGTAATGACGTGCAATTTCGGGATGATCAATGAATGTGATTCAACCCCCAGAGCTGTCTCCCCTAATGTTAAGTGTCCCGCCCAGTGCATGTAATACATTACCTTTCTGCCGCTCATACTTGTCCCCACTAGAGGATCCGTGAGCGACTGCGAGGGCACAGGACAGCTGCAGGGGCTGGTAGAAGACACAGGTGAGTAAAATTGATTTTTCATTCCAGGCTTAAGTATCTCTTTAACATTAGGAGGTAAGCGACGAGGCAGTTGGATGTGGCGTCACAAGGCCGATTTCAAATCGATTTCAGCATGAAATTGATCAGGAATCGGCCTGCGGTTTATGGGCAGCCGACAGATTATCAAATTCGATTGGAGAGAGATTTGTCTCTTGGTCAAATCTGCTCATCATCGCTAGCCTAATTGTATGGCTAGCTTAATTGTGACTGATAAGGAAATGTTTTTCTTTTTTATATATATATTATCTTTTTATTAAATTTTCATTCTGATAAGGAAATGTTAAAGAGAACCCGAGGTGGGTTTAAAGAATATTATCTGCATACAGAGGCTGGATCTGCCTATACAGCCCAGCCTCTGTTGCTATCCCAAACCCCCCTAAGGTCCCCCTGCACTCTGCAATCCCTCATAAATCACAGCCACGCTGCTGACAAACAGCTTGTCAGAGCTGGCTGTGTTTTTCTCTATAGTGTCAGTCTGCTGCTCTCCCCGCCTCCTGCAGAGATCCTGTCCCTGCCTGCCTCCTTCCCTCCCTACTGATTGGAGGGAAGGGATGGGGGCAGGGACCGGAGCTATGCAGGAGGCGGGGGAGCAGCTGAGACTGACACTACAGATGTAAACACAGCAGCACAGCGCGGCTGTGATTTATGAGGGATTGCAGAGTGCAGGGGGACCTTAGTGGGGTTTGGGATAGCAACAGAGGCTGGGCTGTATAGGCAGATCCAGCCTCTGTATGCAGATAACATTCTTTAAACCCACCTCGGGTTCTCTTTAATAAATAATGCAATTACCTCTTTGGATTAGGCAACAAGTTTTTCACTGAAGAGGAAAGTCCTGTGTTTAACTGTTTGAATGCTGTTCTGCTACCAGTTTTTGTTTGTGATAATAGGTTTTATGTTGTAAATAATTTTTTTAGAGCAAAGAAGACATGAGTTTCATACCACTTTAAGGATGAGAGACAGAAAGGGAAAGAAAATGAGCCAGAAAAGAAAATGGTAAGAGGCCGTTTGGGTTGGCTTGAAAAGAGAGGAAGTATGTATGGGGACAGAACTAGATACAAAAAAAGTTAGTATTGAAAAGGGGTATGAGCCCAAACCTCCTAGAAGCTTTAGGCCGGTTTCACACTGGCAACCGGCATTGTAGGAGTGTTGAGGTGTGATGATAGCATTGCACTGCAACACTAAAAACAACCTTTGGGGATTACCACGACATGCGCTCTAATCTCCCTTCTGGCTGCAAGCCAAGCAGGAAGTGAGACTCTTTAGCGCTCACTTCCTGTGGCCGAAATTTGAATTGCAAGGAAGTATACTGAAAAAATATACTTCCGCGCATGCATGCTGCAACACAGATGCCAAACATTTAAAAATGTTTGCGTCGCCATAGACTTCCATGACTTCCGGTCACTGTGCATGTTGCCTGACAACGCGCTGTTGCCTGGGCGGCACTGCGCCAGGTATAAAATGCCCCATAGACTTTCATTGGCGTAGCGTTCAGGGCTGTGGAGTCATGGAGTCAGAGTATTTTTTGGGTACCTGGAGTCTGGGAAAAATGCTCCGACTCCTAATGAATTTAAACTGTAATTAAGATAAAAAATATGATAAAATGTTCTATTTCTCAGATAATAGTCATCATAAATAATTTATATATATACAGTAGTAGCTGTGCTTAGTCCACAAAAATGAAATAAACCAATCAAAAATAGTTACTTGTGCTGCTTCAATTAAACAGTCCCCATATTTTTAAAGTCAGATATACACATCTGATTGTGACTGTATATATGATGTGCAACAAGGTGCAAAGTGGATAGCACTCCTAAAGTATCTCCAATGATGTGCCAGGGTCTATTGGTCAGGCAGCACTCCTGGATCCAAGAACGAATTGTAGCAAGTAAAGACTGGCACCATCCAGCTTGTATTATTGCTCTTTAATGTTACAAAGACACTGCATACATAGTGCACCGTTTCGGAGGAACATACCTCCTTTGTCAAGCTTCAAAACAGTGTTTACTCAAGTAGTAGGATATATATGATGTGTACACAGGAATCTCTTATATACAGTATGTTACGGCCAGAACCGAAGTCTGGCCACTTCGGGATCTGGCCAGCCAAAACGTGACGTGGCCGTGCCTCTGCGGCCAATGTTAGAAATGAAATAATTCCCGTAAGTTTCATGTATTTTCTGGCCGTCTTGCTGCGGCCAAATGTATCAAAAGTTAGTTACTGTTAGAACCTGCTTCTATATCACTTTGCTTCGACACCAGTAACTTCTTACAGTTACGTCTCACAGACTATTGAGATCACTTGACTCTCCACACAGCAAGCAGGAAATAGACTTCCTCAGGCTTCTTCAAGGTTTACGTTATTTATTCAAGTAACAGAAATACAGATAGATACAGTTTATCATCTCCTGGCCAAGCAGACTTCCATGTTGCGTTACAGCTGCGTGAGTACCTTCCTGCTGAAAGTACCCAGGTCTTCTTGTATCTACTCTATGTTACATCTAGACTACCTATGTACAGCATACATTATATCAGATTACAGAAAGGAAGCACATACTTAGAGGTCCCAGTCAGCCTTGCGAGCTATTGCGAAAGTAAAGAGCAGAATGAGCTCCCATAGCTCCCTCAGCCTTTAGCACTGACTAGGAAAGAGTTAAATATGACATCATCTTCGCCACCCCCTAGATCAGGCTATCGGTGGACCCACTCGTGGTGTCATCATACACACCTACTTGATTAATAATCAATGAGGCTCCTGACCTATATGCAGGAATGTGGTTATTTACATAACATGGCTTATGTTTATGGTTCTAGTGGCGGTACATGCCCAGGTCAGGGAGACCTGCGGCCTTGTACTAGAACAGCTTCTTGGTATGTTCTAGTTCTGCTGACAGAACTGCAGATTTTCTCTCTCAGAGAAAATCCCCTTAAAGGGCCGATCTGCACTCCAAGCCTTTTTGACTAACTCAGTCCAAATAACTGAGGCCTACTTAAATTATAACAATCCCCCCTAAAAAGGCTTGATCCGCAGATCCCCACTTCTGAACCTAACCGTACCTGGTTTCTTTCCTTTATGTTTCACTTTTCGATGTTCGTGCTCACACACCTTCTCTGCTCTAGGCGGTTACCCCTGGAAGAGAGAGAGCAAGACCTCTTGGTCTTCCTGGAACCAGGCTCTCTGGGGAGGCCCTACTTCTAAATCCCTCTATACCACATGCTCAGCATTTGCGTCACTTACGTATTACTCACAAACTTGCATGACCACAGAAAAGTGAAACTCGTTTGTTTGTTACTCAATGGAGCAGTGCCAGGTGCCTTCTAAAAGAGCGCCTTTATACAATCAACTCCATCACCGGTACTACTAAACCTATACCCGTAACCCTGTATATCCCTTAATTTGAAAATATCGGTTCAGGAGATTGTTTATGAGGCACCAATCTCTGGACCAGGTTAATTTGTTTTACGTAATTTTAACACGCAACCTCACCTGGATAATGATGCCTAACGTTGTCATCCCCATCCAGACGACCAGTGGGTGTAGAAAGAACTTTGGAACTGCAGAGGCCCAGTCCGAGTGTCCCTGGAACATCACCGGAACCTTTGTCCACCAGGTCAGACTGGCACTCACCTGCTCATTTTTGTGTTCTACCTCGTTAAGATCACCTGTATCATGGTGAAATCTTACCTCTAACTTAGTGTACTGTTTGTTTAACCTTTGTAACAAAATGTGGTCGTCTTGGATCAAACCCTGTTCCCCTTTGTCCCATGTCGTGTTCTCTTTCAGGACGAAAACTACCCGTGAAACTTTGCACTTTAGAGTTCTCTTAACAATTTGAGAAACAACGTCATCCAACCTGGATGACTGGATCCATATGGGATCTCCGCTCCCACAATATGTTCCCCTTGGAAAATCTCCCTTATCGGAACAATTATGAGAATATACCTTGAATGTATCATTAGACCTTATGTTAAAAAAACAAACCTTTCCTTCAGCCACCGGAACTATCGGTTGGGCTTCAGCGTGGATCTTTTGAATAGTAGCCTCGCATTCTGCGTTATTGAGCCTGCAGGCTTCTTCACTAAATTTGACTTGCCCCGGCCAACGCAGGTACTTCTGCAAGAATTGCCCGCATGAGGACAACTCTACTTGCTTCACCTCCCCGTCTATCACCAAAAATGTTGACCTCTCAGGTCCTGGTGTGAGACACGGGTTGAGGTGGGAACTAAGGAAGTGGCGGTGCCTAAAGGAATGTTGCACCGTTTCCCTTTGTTCACCCAAACATCTCGAAGCTGCCATGCAAAAGATCCTTCTCCCGAAAAATTAATATACCTCCCCTTGTCCAATCTCAGTTGGACAGGATCTTTAAGCATCTCCCTGACAAAATATGCCCCCAACTGTCCTGATTGGACCTCTTCCCCCCTTACGTCCTGAGGCACAATATGTACCTGAGGTCGGGAAGACAGTACTCTCTGCAATCTTTCAATTAAGAGTACCTCTTCACTTACCCACCTAGCATGAGGATAAGCGGCTGCATATGGACTGTGTAATATCGTCCCCTGTGGTGACCCGTGTGGTGTGAATGGGGTTCCCTGTGTTGGCTTTCCCTCCCCCGGGACCGCTCTCCCCACCCTCTTTGTCACCTGGAGATGTGGCTTGATCTCGATTTTTACTTCTTGTTTCGAGAACCACCCACCCTCGGCTTTCCAGCCTTTACGTGTGTATAGTTGTTTCAGAGGCACTCTCTGTTGGTAGCTCCAGAGTGTGATGTTGTCCCCCGCGTCTCTCCGGCAGGAGAATTGACGCCTCCTACTCGTTCCTCTCCAATCTGGAACCATCTCATAACCAAGACAAGGTACCCCTGAATCACACACTCCACCTTTTGCATGTACCCATTGTACTGCAATGTACCTTTTAACAAACCTTTGGATCGGTGCGTCGATTCTGGTAGTGTGGTACTCAATAGCAGATTTATACTGCCATTCAATTCCCACTGCCCGCACACCTGACCCTTCAGACCTTTCACCCACATTGTGCCCTGAAATTTGTTTTCTCCTGGCAGAAGTGCTCTTTTCCTCCGTCCCTGCATGGTCCATCTGTGCCAAGCGGAGGGAGGTGTGAAAGGATTAGTACCTTTGTCACCCAACATTAACATGCTTGGGCCTTGCATTCTCATTAACCCCTTATTATACATGAGAATGTCCTCTCTTCGTTCTCCTAGGACGGAATGACAACCTAGGATCACCATCAGCACGGTACTCTTCATTATAAAAGCACCACCTTGGGAAAGAAAAACATTAGCAATTTGCACTATGCTTTGCTCAGTCAGTTTTTTTAGACGTTTTCCGATCTCAGGAACCTCGGTTTTTAGTCTCTTTCCAATTTCAGGAATCTCGTGTTTTAGTCTCTTTCCAATTTCAGGAATCTCGTGTTTCTCCAAACTTAGATTGGCATCTGGAACCTTTCGCTTATCCGACTGACATCTCCATCTTTGCTGCCAGCACTGCAGCTGTCTCGATTCCTTATTGCCCAACTCCTGAAATCAAAATACCAACAAATCAATTCTTATTAATGATTTGGGATTCGCCCTGCGGCTTGTACTCTGTAAACTTTAAGTTGATCAATATATATCGTAATTGATCTCGTTGCTTTATGGTTCTCATGAACTCTGTTTACTCTTATTGGTAGATTGGAGTTAAACTTCACCCCCCTACGTCAGTACTATCCTCAGTACTTACCTGTTTAAAATATGCTCCCGCGGACTTCACCTCTGGAAGCTCTCACCTCATTGCAGCTCCCTCCACATCCCCCCCTATCTGTCCATGCGCGGCCGTCGCATGCACAGATTACGGATGCCACACCTGTTGCTGCTTTGCAGGTAACCCTGCAATGCTCTTACTCATTTTCGCATTAACTTATCTAGATCTTCATCGCGATGCCAGCTCTGCTAGAAATTCTGTGTGTTGTACCCTCTGATCAATGTTTGCCGTGCCACTATCTAAACTGCAAAAAAAAATAAAAATGGCTGCCTCCCTGTAGGAAGGAGCATTTAACACTTAAACTACACCGGGTGCAGGGCTAAGCATACCAGCGTCACATGCCTGTATGCAGATCCCTGACTGCCCATGTGGTAGGTAGTCACATGGCAAACACCGTACTGATACACTGTCACTCTGTACATGGCAATTCTTTCATTTGTATAATTGCCCCATGAACTGCTGTCAGTTCTTGTTCTTTGTGCTACAATTGATATGAGCTGGAAAAAAACATATTTGACCAATCAGTGGACGAAAAAAAACGCACAAAAAACAGCCCCAGCCCAGCATAGACCTCTTAGTCAAGCTCTGGCCCTGTCCACGACAAAAACCGGAAAAAAACGTTACCGCTCTGCAGCAGCGGCGACGGAAACCCGGGATTGGTTAACTCCCTTTTTTCCAACTCCGGCACCCACCTGATGCACTGTCCCCCCCTATACTCTATTGGGAACTCATGCTGCACCACCCATTAAGGTGCCCCACTTACAGGAATAATCCCGTAAGCAACTCAGTACAGACACTTTCCTGACCTGCTCTGCTACGTGTGTCCCTGCACCTAGCTGGGACACACTTCCTATCCGTGCTCCTGCTAATCTGACAGTAATAGCTTGGTGCACGTATCCTGGCATTCCTTTCCATGGACTCAGGGAAAAACTCTGGGGAAATACTTCGAGAACCGAGACACACAGTAGCATGTCTCTGTATTTCTACCCCCCCTCCCTTTCAGCCGCGAGCACAGCCTGACATGACGTGGATCCCCCAGCCCCTCCTCCCCCCTTCCATGACGTGTGGGGGCCATGACTCTTGAGGGCGGGCCCTCTCCACTGCCGCCATATTGAGTCCTGGACTGCCAGCTAAGATGGCTGCTCCCATAGCAGCCTCTCGATCCTATAACTTTAGGAAAGAAAACAAACTCACACAGAACATACATTTTTATGCATAGTTACACACAGCATCGATACATTTTACCGAGAGTCAGCCTTCCGCTACCTATACTCTCTGGGATGCTTGCCAAACTTGAGACAAACCGGGTCACAGCTGCAATGCTAAATATTTTACATCTTAGCATCACCCAGGAACGTAGAAACCTCTCTCTCCTCACAAATCATCTGCAGCATATCTCCGCCATAACCCAGAACTACTCAAGCGCACAGCGTAACTCCAAACCATATTAACAGCTAGTACTTCTGAGACGCACATTTATCAGTCTGACATGACTACAACATTAAACCTATATATACATTTAGAACTTTTAGCGGCCCTGACTGGAACTAGATAAACTTGCACCTCTCACTACGCTATCCACTACGGACAGAGAGGAAAAAAAACACACTGATCGGGCTCTGGAAAAACGCCAGCTCAGCGAAGAAAAAACTTCTAAGTTTTACAACTGTCTCAACTCCCCTCTCCTGTCTACTCAGCTATCTCTCTCTTTCTTCTCTCCCCTCTCCTCTCCCCCCATCCATTACTAACAGACTGGAACACTGCTGTTCTCTCTCTGCCGCGGGGGACCCCCCCTATCTGTCTGGCACCCTTCCCAGTCTCTGGACGGGGAGAAAAAAACCAAAACCAACATAGGAGGAACGAAAAAAAAAATGAAGCACGCAGCCTCCACGCTGCAATTAACACAGAATGTACATATAACAACGTAAATCTTACGTGCCTGAGCCGCGGACTTCGTACGCCTGCCAATTCGACCAGCTTTTGGCAACTTCTCCACGAAACTGAGTGGATCCCTGGAACTCCTGAGCGTCATCTCTGTGTACCCACACTGGCTCAGCGGATCGATCTCCAGCGGCAGCTGCCAGCCGGCCTCGGAGCGTTCCAGTCACCTGCGGTCCGGTTTAGGCTATTGACTGATGTGCACTTACAGTCAAAGTTTAACATCCAAGAGTTTCGCCGCTGATCCTCGAATTGCAGCCCGTGTGCTTGCTTGGCTCACACAACGCACACTCCCCACACCACTTATCAGTCTCAGCTTGATAAGCTTTACAGTCCGCGTCTATTCCGCTTGTTTTGCTGTGGAATATCTTGAAAACTTCTTCGGCCCCGGCCCCCGTCTGCCTGTTTTGCTAGGCAGGGAAGGGTTTCAGCACCACTGTTAGAACCTGCTTCTATATCACCTTGCTTCGACACCAGTAACTTCTTACAGTTACGTCTCACAGACTATTGAGATCACTTGACTCTCCACACAGCAAGCAGGAAATAGACTTCCTCAGGCTTCTTCAAGGTTTACGTTATTTATTCAAGTAACAGAAATACAGATAGATACAGTTTATCATCTCCTGGCCAAGCAGACTTCCATGTTGCGTTACAGCTGCGTGAGTACCTTCCTGCTGAAAGTACCCAGGTCTTCTTGTATCTACTCTATGTTACATCTAGACTACCTATGTACAGCATACATTATATCAGATTACAGAAAGGAAGCACATACTTAGAGGTCCCAGTCAGCCTTGCGAGCTATTGCGAAAGTAAAGAGCAGAATGAGCTCCCATAGCTCCCTCAGCCTTTAGCACTGACTAGGAAAGAGTTAAATATGACATCATCTTCGCCACCCCCTAGATCAGGCTATTGGTGGACCCACTCGTGGTGTCATCATACACACCTACTTGATTAATAATCAATGAGGCTCCTGACCTATATGCAGGAATGTGGTTATTTACATAACATGGCTTATGTTTATGGTTCTAGTGGCGGTACATGCCCAGGTCAGGGAGACCTGCGGCCTTGTACTAGAACAGCTTCTTGGTATGTTCTAGTTCTGCTGACAGAACTGCAGATTTTCTCTCTCAGAGAAAATCCCCTTAAAGGGCCGATCTGCACTCCAAGCCTTTTTGACTAACTCAGTCCAAATAACTGAGGCCTACTTAAATTATAACAGTTACTTTAATTAAATTAAGCCGGCGGCAATGTAACAGATGAAGCCGCCGGCTTCGGCTCTGCCTCCTCTCCTCCCCCTGCCTCTCTCCTATACAACATTGGCAGCCGGAGGACACGCGTGTCCCCCCAGAGTCGTTCGTCGCAAGAAACAAGCAGAGCGGGGAGGCTGCAGACATTGCTTCTGCCAGCACCCACTCTGCAAGAACAAACGGCAGGATTCCCTCCCACAACGAACGCCAGAAAATACATGAAACTTACGGGAATCATTTCATTTCTGGCATTGGC
This sequence comes from Hyperolius riggenbachi, assembly GCF_040937935.1. Taxonomy (NCBI): domain Eukaryota; kingdom Metazoa; phylum Chordata; class Amphibia; order Anura; family Hyperoliidae; genus Hyperolius; species Hyperolius riggenbachi. Next base: position 209,267,638 of record NC_090657.1, on the reverse strand, counting down.
CGCAGGGGCACGGCCACGTCGCGTTTTGGCCGGCCAGATCCCGAAGTGGCCAGACTTCGGGTTCTGGCCGTAACATATATACTAAATAACATCTATGCTGTAAGAATAAAGATGTGTAGCTGTGTCACTAATAGAGATGGTCAATGAGATGGAAATAATTCTGCGCTGATGCTGGTTTATGCAAATGTATGCCCTCCCTTTGCTCATGAAATCAAATAATTTGATATGTTGTTAAAATTTGGTTTGGTGATTACGAATTAAAGGGTACCTGAGACGGATTAAAAGAAAAGTTTTAAACATACCTGGGGCTTCCTCCAGCCCCCTTCAGGCTAATCAGTCCCTCGCTGTCCTCCTCCGCCACCTGGATCTTCTGCTATGAGTCCCGGTAATTCAGCCAGTCAGCGCAGTCCAGCCGCTTGCCGCCCCCACAGCCAGGAGCGTTCTGCACCTGCAATAGTGCTGCACAGGTGTCGTACGTTCCTGGCGGCGGAGTGTGTGCATGCGCACCAAGCCCGACTGGCTTAAGTACCTGCACTCATAGCAGAAGATCCAGGTGGTGGAGGAGGACAACGAGGGACTGATTAGCCTGAAGGGGGCTGGAGGAAGCCCCAAGTATGTATAAAACTTTCATCTACTGTATCTCAGGTTTACTTTGTTACACAGTATTACTACTGTATACTCTACATATGCACTCCCCACAGAGCAGCAGGGAATCCACTGAGAATGTTGTGCACATTGAATACAGAGGTGTTGTCTATCACCCATAAACCTGGTTTAGATTGTGCATGAAGAATGTGTAATAGAGGAAGAATCGCCTCATTCCCCTACAGAGTACCTGCACATCATTCTTACATGTACACACAGTTACATTGCCTAGGGCCTGATAGATGTTCTTTGTTCCTGTCTGTACCTTCTACAAGTACTCTTACCAAGGACTAGTTTTAGAGGCAGAAGATCTGCCGGATAGCTAGGGAACTGGTATTAATTATAAGGGAATAAATATGAAAGCCTCTATATCCCTCTCACTTCAGTTGTCTTTTAAAATTCCTAAGCGTTGGCAGTTAAGAGATGCATTTCATGTTACATACTTTCAATCAACAAATTATAATATGCAAATTAGAGGAGTCGGAGTCAGTGGAATCCTAACCTGTGGATTTGGAGTCGGTGGATTTTTTTACCGACTCCACAGCCCTGGTAGCGTTACCCTGTGGCAAAACAGGGCAGTGTAAAGGGGGCCTGAGGAGTTTATCCAGCAGCATAGGAGTAAGGTGTTCTATTTTATATACCCAGTACACTTATCTTTTTTGTTTGTTGCATCGCCCTGCCCCAAGACTTTTTCCAAAGGACCCCAGTTCCTGCTATGCTTCCCCCCCACCCCCCCTCCACACACATTCTTACTGGGCGCCAGTGCAAGTTTTACATGGAGCCTCCTCAAGCACTCTATACATAGCATTTGATGTAGAGCACCAAACCCTGCCAAGGACAAGCCGCAGTTACATAGTTATTTGGATTGAAAAAAGACATACGTCCATCGAGTTCAACCAGAATACAAAGTACAACACCAGCCTGCTCCCTCACATATCCCTGTTGATCCAGAGGAAGGCGAAAAACCCTTACAAAGCATGGTCACGAGGGGTAACCAGGGTTAGGGGAATCGTTTATTAATGACCAGTTGACCTACGCCCGTTAGGTCTGTCACCGCCACATGTCAGCGCGCCCGACGCTTGCGGCCCCATGGCCCCGTCCTCTCCCTGTCCCAATGGCTGTCCGTGCTGTACATGCGCAGTAGTGCAAACGCACACAGGGACAGGGGGCGCAGGGACACTTGACGATTATTATATGTGATTACCTCTATTCAAAGCAGATATAAAAGTCATCAGTACCAGCCCAGCACCAATAAAGAGCTATTTTAGCAGCTGAAGGAAGGTCCCTTGTGCGGTCGCAAGCTCCGCATCCCCTTTTGCTACTTCACTGCTAAAACTCTCAGCAGAGAGACTGTTCATTTACACAGTGTCTGTACTCCATGTTGCTCTTAGGTGGTGCTGTGGAGCCTGAAATGAGCAGCAATGCCAACTGTCTCCTGCACAGTATACAGTACATAGTACACAGGTGTTGAACTCCAGGCCTGGAGGGCCAGATCCATGCCAGTGTTTAGGATGGTCTGAGAAAGCGAGGAATGTGTTCTACCTGATGGACCACACCTTTCCTGATTCAGACCCATCAACTAATTTGAGCTGTGTCAAAAATGTGTGAGGACCTCGGCCCTCGAAGGACCAGTTTGATGTCCCTGACACAGTAGGAGCAGCAGTGTGAAGTAACCAGGATGCTGGCTACAGTCAGCATGTGCTGATTTTCAGTCTGATTTCAGCAGTGATGGTCAATGAGACTCTAATCATTGTGAGGTGATGCTATTTGTAATTTTCCGCAGCTTGGAATTAGCCCAATCGAAATCATCAGCTACTCAAATTTCTTTAAATCCAAGCTGTATAACTATGCATGAAAATTGCCATAAAATTTGTATCAACTCCGTTATAGACTCTTGTTGCTACTCTGTGGATTTCATGGGGAACGTAAAGGCTAGTACACACTAGCAATTTTGATTGGCCAATGATTGGTCAATTTTACCACCTCCATGTAGTAAAGGGGCCAAACAGATTTTCTATTCTACGCAGATTATATAGGTAAATGGTCATACTACATGTAGGTGGTAAAATTGACCAATGATTGGCCTATCAAAATTGCTAGTGTGTACTAGGCTTAAGATGAAAGCCTGCAATGTCCTGCATCAATCTGCTTAGGCCGGTTTCCACTGGTAGCCATTTCTGATTCAGCTGGGGCTCCCGTTCTGCTGCGCAGACGTAGCCAGAATCGCTAAGCAATGCTATGCGCATACATCAAATAAGGGTGCCAGGAAGAAAGGGTGCGGGGTATAGCCGAAATGTTATAATATTGTCTATAACAATATTTGTATTGTTTCTTCATCTTTATCTGAAATAGAATAAATATGTTAAAATAACGGTAATAAAATCACAAAATATTGTCTACAACAATGAAAATGAAAATATGTGTACAGTCGTAGTAAGCATAGTAAAACATTGGTAAATATTACCGATATTTTACTATAACTAAACCTAACCCTACTTTTAAAATGCTATAAAAAGCTACAACGATAATTTATAAATTATCAAAATGAAAAATGTAAGTTGGATGGGCTGGCGCCTGCTATTTAATGGGCGCCCAAGTTTATTCTTTTATAATCCAAGAGTTGTGGAGGGGCACTTCATCTGGTAAGGTCTGGGTGCCTGATACTGTGGCATAGGCAAAGCCACCGCCATATACAGCAGACAAATGTATCGGCACTCAGTTTTTCAGAAAACACGCTCTTTATTGAGCCATAAGTTTCCACAAATAAAGCTGACAATTGTTTCGGGGACCATGCAGGGTTCCCCCTTTATCAAGGCGTTTGGTTACACTGTAACCACACGCCTTCATTAAGGGGGCCCCTGCGTGGCCCCCGAAACAATTGTTGGCTTTCTTTGTGGAAACATATGGCTCAATAAAGAGCGTGTTTTCTGAAAAACTGAGCGCTGATACATTTGTTCGCCAAATTTCTTCAATCCAGTATCTGCAATATCTGCTCGCTCTGTTTATACGAGGTAATCGGCAAGTACTGCTGTACTCCAGTGGCCGTCCATCCTGCCCCTTCCAGTCACATGACAACTGCCCACTTCCCTTTACAGTCAATCAAAGCCACCTACCTTCCCATACTGCCTGTTATTGGAAGTACTGGAGAGTAGCAGCCGGAAAGATGGATCTGGAGGATCTTTGTTGCTATCCCAGAAGCACTGGCGGAGAAGGGGCCTGCAGAGTATAAAAAAGGAAGACTAGGGGTTAGTGGGAGTATCTGTTTTATTCATTTATTTTTCCCCTATAGGTGTGTTATGGATTGGTGAGGCTTCACTGTTGGCACTGGTATCTAATGTGGGCATTCACAGGATGTGAAATCTGGATAACCTCTAGTCTTCAATAGAGCATCCAAGTCTGTACCAAGTAACTACCCCCGGAATTGCCCTTCCGATGCTGTAGAGAACGAGTGAGGGTCCACAGTTGACTTATGAAGTCGTAGCTAGAACTTCATTGGAGACAATGCAAGGTTGGTAGTTGACTCAGGGTCAGTCCATGCAGTAGGCAAGGGTAATTGGTAAACAGGCCAATGTTAGCACAAGTAGCAGAAAAGCCAGAGTTACTGGTCAAATTCAGGACAAGTGGCACACAAGGCAAGGTTGAGAGGCAGGCTAAGGTCCGTACAAGGGGCAGTTAAGGCAAGATCAGGATTACCCGGGTCAAAGACTTGATCAGCCAAGAACACGAGTTTGAGCACAACCAGAGTTGGACAGCACCTACTACTAGCTGAAGAGTTTTCAGGCACAAAACCTGGGTAATAGGGAACACCCAGATGTCAACTGTCACTGTCTCTTGTGCAGGCAGAATCATTATACATTCCCACATCTGACATTTTCTAAGACCATAAAGGCCCACAGGACAGATACTAGTAAATAATGAAACATGGTGTGTTATAGTGCAATGTCTGGACGTCTGATTTATGTAGTGTTCTCAATGTGCTTTCTAGTGTCTGATATGTAGAGGTCTTTGCCTTTCTGTCAGCAGAGGTGTTTGAAACGCTAAGCTCCCCATGGGTATTATAGTGGCTCATCCAGTCCGGTATGGGGCAGCCACAATGACATCCCTCTTTAATACTGCATGCCCTTTAAAAGCCCATTCTTCAGAGTTCTTGAGGAGCAGATCTTCTTACTGTGGTGCCATCTGCTGCATTCTTAGGAGACGAGGCCCATTCTCCTGGCACTGTTAATTCTCTCTATAAAAAGTCCACAAATAACACTGATGTCAAAGTCAGTGTGAAGGAGACTTTCCCAGCCTAACGGGTCCTGACCATTGTAGCTAGATGAGGTGCGGAGGGCTGGAAGAGATCCTTTTCACACACTGTTAACATCCACAGCTGCTAATACCCAGCACTAGGCACTATTTCACTTGTGGTCAGTGTTTAGTTGTCACTAGGACTATCCACTAATGAGGATGTCTTTATGGGCATTTCAGGGCCAGACTAAGTGGAATGTAAACTTTCCTTCTTAGCAGACTATTAACAGGCAGTCATGTTAAACCAGCGCAAGGCTAACCATTTGTATTAGAGAGGTTATTCAGCTGTAATTTCTAAGTATGTTTTTGTGGTTTAATACTTGTATTGCAGCCACACGCCTGCCTGTCTGAGTGCATCAGGAGCAGAGACTTAAGGGAAGGAGCGGAGTCCTCCACAGCACAGACTATATCAGAAGAGTTACTGGAAGGAGCAGAGTTTTTAAGAAGCACAGAGTATATCAGGTGAGGCGTTATATAGCCAGGGCTGTAGAGTCTGAGAAATTTTGGGTGCCTGGAGTTGGAGTCGGTGGTTTCATGAACTGAGGAGTCCGAGTCGGATGATTTTTATACCAAATTCACAGCCCTGGTAAGTATTAGACTAAGGAGTCGAGGAGTCGGAACCATTTTGTGTACCTGGAGTCTGAGTCAGTGGTTTCTTAAACTGAGGAATTGGATGATTTTGGTACCGACTCCACAGCCCTGTATATAGCAAAGGAGCAGCAGAGTCCTCCAACAGCACAGAGTATATCACTTGAGGAGCATTAGAGGAAAGAGCAGAGTACTCTAGAAGCACAGAGTATGTCAGGAGAGTTAGATAGGGGAAGGAGCAGAGTCCGCCAGCAACACAAAGTACATCAGGAGAGGAGTGTTAGATAGAGGAAGGAGCAGAGTCCTCCAGGAGCACAGAGTATATCAGGAAAGAAGAGTTAGAGAGAGGAAGGAGCAGAGTCCTCCAGCAGCACAGAGTATATCAGGAGAGGAGAGTTAGATAGGGGAAGGAGCAGAGTTCTCCAGCAGCACAGAGTATATCAGGAGAGGAGAGTTAGTGGGAGTAGCAGAGTCCTCCAGCAGCACAGAGTATACCAGGAGAGCAGAGTTAGATAGTGAAAGGAGCAGAGTCCTCCAGCAGCACAGAGTATATCAGGAGAGGAGAGTTAGATAGAGGAAGGAGCAGAGTCCTCCAGCAGCACAGAGTATATTAGGAGAGGAGAGTTAGATAGAAGAAGGAGCAGAGTCCTCCAGCAGCACAGAGTATATTAGGAGAGAAGAGTTAGATAGAGGAAGGAGCAGAGTCCTCCAGCAGCACAGAGTATATCAGCAGGGAGAGTTAGATAGGGGAAGGAGCAGAGTCCTCCAGCAGCATAGAGTATATCAGGAGAGGAGAGTTAGATAGTAGAAGGTAGAGATGGGAAGTTCGGATCTTTTCAATGATTCGGATGATTCGAATCGGATCATTGAAAAGATCCGGATCTTAGATCCGAATCTCGGATCATTTTACTAGGGAAGCATTCGGTGGGGGGGTGAAGTGACCAGCAGGACAGGACTTTTCCTGCAGTGGATAGACAGAGAAGGGGAGGGGGGGAGTGGACGAACAGAGAAGGGGAGGGGGGTGGACAGAGACGGGCAAGGAGTGAACAGAAGGGAGGAGGTGAACGAAGAGGGGAGAGCAGAAATGTTTTTTTGCACACAATACCCAATTGCAATCATATGCTTTACATATATTTCACCTATATGTTCATCTGTATACTCTGAATGCAAACGTCTCACAGTGAAAGAAAGCATTCCCCTTTTCTCACCTCGAACACATCATAAATTTAGGGAGAAGATAAGTGCAGCTGTTTAGAGCAGAGTGCAGGAGGATCATATTGCACAGCAATCACAGTGCCTGTCCTGTCATTCATTCAGCCCAGCACTCTGTCTGCAGAGTTACTGAGCTGTGCTTCTCAGCCAAAAGTTTCCCATTTGTTCACAACTACAAGACAGCCTATAATGAGCAGCACATTGCAGCCAGTACATGTGCTCTACACATATCTGGCAGTGGCACCGATGTCCCCTCTCTCATCTACCTGTCCCTGCAAGGTTGGCTCCCCTCCAACTGAGCGATCCATCTCCGCTCCGCTTCCAGGACCCCGGTGCCCGCTGAGAGAGGGGGGGGGGCGTTCCGCTCCTGGCTCCACCCCTTTTGACCCGAATCTGTTCATTTTGATGATCCGGATGATTCGACTCACAATCATGATCCGGACAACACTAGTAGAAGGAGCAGAGTACTCTAGCGCAGGGTTTTCTCCAACCCTGTCTTCAAGTACCACCAACAGTGCATGTTTTGTGGAAATCCACAGAGGTAGTTAATGAGCTCTGCTGAGACACCAATTATTTCACCTGTGAATGGTTGTGGTTTCCTGCAAGAAAAGTACTGTGGTACTTGCCTTGCGCAGGGCCACCTTAAGAAATTTGTGGCAAACTTAATGGCCCCTACCCATCTCCCCCCCCCCCCCCTCCCAAAAAAATGCAGTATTTCCCCATAAAATAAACATTGCGTCAAAGCTAAGCAAGTACATAATAATAATATTATAGGACATTTAATTATGACTATGGTAGGATTAGATTGTGATCTCAGTTGAGAACAGTCAGTATAACTAAAAAGTCTGTAAAGTGCTGCACAGGATGCCAGTGCTATATAAATACATAATAATAATATGGTCGGACATTAGAGTATGACTATGGTAGGATTAGATTGTGAGCTCCTCTGAGGACAGTCAGTGACATGACTGTACTCTATAACAGGAGAGAATGGAAGAAGAGGAGGACAGATGTTCTGTTGCCTCAAGATCCAAAATCAAATGCAAAAAAAGAAAAAAAATACATACACCCATCTTACGTGACTCTCCTGTTTACCTATGCTAAACATGGTATGTCCTGGTCTGGCTAGCCAGTGAATTAATGAGCTGTTAACAGAGGAATTCAGCTCTAAATGAAAAAAAAAATCCAGGATACAGGGGGGAAGAAAAAAAAAAACACAATTTGTGTGCTTGAGTGTGGAATTCCTAATCTTCGAAACTGAGACTGTTAGTTTTTCATGCTCAGTGCAAACTGCTGGAGCATGACAACTGTTAAATGTATGTCACTCAGCAGGGAGGCTGGCCCCTGTCACTGCATAGAGCTTGTACCCCCCTGACTTGCATACAGTGTTGGGAAGCCCTGCTCTAGCAGTATTGAGTATATCAGGAGAAGAGGGTTAGACCAGAAGAGCTCTGAAGCAGTTCACCACTGCGCTGTGTTGCAGTTCTGATTAAGTTGTATAGCAGCATCTGACACCTCTGTGGATGCTTAGCAGGGTCATATGGTTAGGTTGTTGGCTAGCAATTATAGAATCCGTCCTGCTTCTTTATCACCTCTGGGTTGGATGCACACAGCCAACAGCTTGCTTAACCTCTGACTTTCTCCTGGGTCTCTAGTTTCACTCCCCCTTCACTGACAGCATCACATTATCTGAGCATGTGACCTGTTTATCCTTCCCTAACAATTTACTGCAAAGGAAGAGAGTGAAGACAGTCTGACTCTGACACATGCTGGATATACTGAACTGGAAGACTAAATGCAGACTAGATTAAAGGCTGCAACGCACCATCCAATGTTACCATCCCCAATAAACCTTCAGATATAGAAGTGGCTGTTGAAGATTTGCTCAAGGATGTGTCCCATTTAATTACATTTACCACTTAGGCAATGTATTGAGGACATTAGAGTGTAAGCTCCTATAGTGCATGATATGAAAGGATCAGTGGTCTCTGTACAGCACTGAATCATCCAATGTATCAGCACACCAATCTTCAATCACACAAGGGGGACCCTGCGTGGCCCCCAAAACAATTGTCGGCTAAAATATTCAAAACGAAAGATTGCAGCGCTGGACAACCTATGATATATACCAGGGCTGCACGGAGAAATGGGATAGTGCTCAAATACCCATCAAGAATAGGACAAAACTATTAAAAATGAACTCCTGCGCCCCTGCAAATTAGTATAAAATACTTGATTTTTTTATTAGCCACAGCTAAAATTATGTAAAATCATACAAATATGGTCATACAACTTACTGTCCAATATGCAAACATCGATATCTTGATCAAAAAGACCTGTGCAGAAATAAGCCCGCTTGACTTAGCAAGCGGCCGTGTACACGTGACCTAATCGATAACTTGATTGATAATGAGCATATATGGGCCCAATGTGAACATCAATTGTGCATAGAATCCCAAGACTAAAACATTTTTTTTTTTGTATAGAACTCCAAAATGATTTCCTTTGAAAATTGCCTGGAGAATCTCTTATGATAGAAAAAGAGCACTTTGACTCGTATAACAAAGTCTATGTAAATATGTCAATATATCACAGTTCCCATTTATATCTTGTTGATTAGCAAAATCCTGTTGATTAGCAAGATTCATTTGCCTTAAGCAATGAGATTCTTATCGATTTAGCAGAACAATTAGCCTTGAGGTGGCCATACACTGGTCGATTTGCCATCAGATTCGACCAACAGACAGATCCCTATCTGATCGAATCTGATCAGAGAGGGATCGTATGGCCACCTTTACTGCAAACCGATTGTGAACCGATTTCAGCCTGAAACCGATCACAATCTGTTGTGGTGGTGGTGCTGCTGCCGCCGCTCCCCCCGCCCGCATACATTACCTGCTCCGCCGGCGCGACTCCCGGGTCTCTCTCCGCTCTTCTTCTCCGCTCTGGTCTCCGGCTCCAGCATGCTTCACTTCTTCCTGCCCGGCAGGAAGTTTAAACAGTAGAGCGCCCTCTACTGTTTAAACTTCCTGCCGGGCAGGAATAAGTGAAGGCATGCCGGAGACCAGAGCGGAGACGAGCGGGGGCAGTCGCGCCGGCGGAGCAGGTAATGTATGCGGCTCTATTGCGTCGGTCGTCGGGCACTCGAACGCCGCTAGCGATGCGCTCTTTACCCGCGGGCGATCGACGGTAATTTTCCGCACGGCGCGATCGACGGGATCGGACGAAATGAATCGAAATTCGACGTGTAGCGCGAACGATTGGCAGCAGATTCGATCCCAGTGATCGAATCTGCTGTCGAAACGGCGGTAAATCGGGCCAGTGTATGGCCAGCTTTAAGCAATGTTGGTCCATATACTCGTGCTACCACAGCGTGTGTTCCTTCTTGCTGATAGCTGGTAATGTCTTCATACAAACATATGTGAGGAGCAGCGGGGGGAGGAAAGTTCCGTTCCGGTGAATAACTTAATCCTGTATAGTGTATAGCTGCGGCCGACAGCCTCTAACAGGAAAGTCCTTTGCTGAAAAACAGAGCCCGTAGATGCTAGAGTCTCTGCGGGATTTCTCCCCGTATACCGGAAGTAGCGATTTTCGTGACGTCACACGCAGTTTCCTCCAATCACGCCAACGCGTTTCAAAAGGTTACGCCTTCCTTCGTCCGGGCTTAGTGATTGGTCAGTCTCTTTCCTCCTTTATCCTCCCTCCGCTGTGTAACTCCTCCCCCCTCCGTCCGTGGATGGAACTCCTTCATTGAATGCAAAAAGCTCTATGTCATGATTCAGACCTGCTGGAGCTAACGAGTTCAAAGTGTAAATCCAATACGATTCTCGTCTGGACATAGATTTCAAATAATCCCCTCCTCTCCAATTTAGCGGTACATTTTGAATTGCATAAAACTTCATTAGTCCTAATTTCCCCTGCTGGCAATATTTAAAGTGTTTCCCCAAAGGATATTTTTCATCCTTTTTCTGTATATATTTCATGTGTTCAGAGATCCTCTCGGACAGTTTCCTTTTTGTCCTCCCGACATATTGTTTCTTGCAACCGCATTCGATCACATAGATTACACCTTTAGGCCCCGTTCACACTTGCGGTTGTCTGCCAAACGGACCGGATGACCTGACCGGATCCGGACCGGATCCGGATCGGAACCGTACGGTTCTGATCCCGATCCGGATCCGGTCAGGTTGCATCAGGTGTTCATCAGGATGCGATCTGGATCCGTTTGGCAAAAGTTACGTAAAAAACAAAAAAAATGTTGGGGTCTAGGAGGTCAGCAGAAGGGGGACCTGTGGAATCAGGCCCTCCGCTGTTTAGCACTCACCTCCACCTCCAACATGCTGCCAACATCTCCAGCTCGTGCTGCTCCACTCCAAAATGCTTGCCCATGTGTCCCCGATCCAATATCGCCGCAACAATCCTCATAGGAAGTGGGGTAGAACATCCGGATTTTTAGCCAGTGTGTTGTGCGCTATCCGGTTCTCATTGATTTGTATTGGCCGGATGGTGCAGTCCGGCTCCGCCCCGGATACGGCTGCCGGAGGAGCCGGACCAAAAAATAGCGCATGTTGGAACGGACGCCGGAGTCCGGATCCGGTCCGGCTGCGGTCCGGACGAAACGGACGCATGTGAACGGTGGCATAGACTTACATTGCTATGCCGTGCGTCCGTTTCGTCCGTTCCGCATGCGGTGCGGCTCCGGCACGGCGATTCCGGATAGCCACCGCTAATGTGAACCGGGCCTTACTGTTACAATTATGGTGTCCTTGTATGTCAAATTTTTCTCCTGTACTTGTAGATTGAAATACCTCTCTAATAGGTTCTTTGGTGGTATTTCTACATGGGAAGCATAAAGTGCATTTTTTAAAACTGCCTCCTTTAGTCAGCACTTTTTTACAGTTAGTTACAGTTGGAGCAATGATGTTGTTTAAGTTTGAGGCTCGTCTGTAAACTATCTTTGGTTTCTCTGGCAATATTCCATTTAGCGTTTTATCATTTTGTAATATATGCCAGTATTTAGAAATAATTTTCTTCACTGCCGGGGCCTGTTGATTATATTGCATATTAATACACAGTGGAAAATCCCGTTTTTCTTTTGTTTTTTCTACAATCAATTTATCTCTGTTCATCTGTTTAACTTCCTGTTTTGCCTCTAATAAATCCCCCAAAGCATATTTCCGATCTAAAAAACGTTGCTGAAGTATCCCTGCCTGGTCCTCAAAGTCAGCATTGTTGAAACAATTTCTCCTCAGCCACATGTATTGGCTTTTAGGGACATTGCTTAACCATTGTAATAGGTGGCAACTGTCCAAATATATATACCTATTCATGTCTACAGTTTTAAAAAAGGTTTTGGTGCAGAATTTATTATTCTTAACAAAAATTGTAAGGTCTAAAAAACTAATTTCAGTTTTACTGTATTCACATACAAATTTAAGATTAAACTCATTAATATTCAACCAGGCAAGGAACCGCTTAAGTCCCATTTCGTCCCCCTTCCAAATAAAAACCGCGTCATCTATAAAACGCTTCCAGAGCACGAGCTCCGCCTCGGGGCCCCCCTGGCCCCTCAGGACTGTTTGCTCCCAATAGGCAATGAACAAATTAGCGAACCCCAGAGTGAAGCACGTGCCCATCGCAGTGCCCACCTGTTGTAAGTAGTATCTCCCCTCAAACTCAAAATAATTATGTTGTAAAATAAATCTAATTGCTTTGGCGATGAAGTCTATTTGCATCTGAGGAATTTCAGTGCATTCTGAAAGGAAGAAAGCTACCGCTTCTATTCCCTTCTGATGATCAATGATGGTGTAGAGGGAACTAACATCTGCCACACATAAAATATAATCTTCCTTCCATTCCACCTCCCCCAGAATACGCAAAACGTGTCCAGTGTCTTTAAGATAAGCTGGAGTGCATGTGACAGCTTGTTGCAAGAAATTATCTATATATTCTGACAAATTAGCCGTCAGAGACCCTATCCCGGAAATGATTGGCCTTCCGGGTGGGTCAGTGACACTTTTATGTATCTTTGGGAGGTGGTAATAAACCGGAAGTCTCGGGTGCATTTGTAGAATGTAATCTGCTTCCTGTGTTGATAAAATGCCCTCTGTTTCCCCCTCATTAATCAAAAGTTTCAAATCACTTTGAAAACCTGATACTGGATTTCTTTTTAGTAATTTGTAAGTTGTTGAGTCATTGAGTTGTCTATTTGCTTCCTGTATGTATTTATCTTTGTCCATAACCACCACTCCCCCTCCTTTATCTGCTGGGCAAATTATAATGTCAGGATTCTCCCGCAATGTCTTTATAGCTGTCTTTTCACCTTTTGACAGATTCGAAAATGTTGTACCTTTAACTTTTTTAAGGTCATTTAGCACCATAGTCTCAAATGATGTCATAGAGTCACTGATTTCAGTCCTAGGAAAAAACTTGGTGCATGATATGAAGGGATCAGTGGTCTCTGTACAGCACTGAATCATCCAATGTATCAGCACACCAATCTTCAATCAAACACAAGGGGGACCCTGCGTGGCCCTCAAAACAATTGTCGGCTAAACTCTTGTGGAAACATATAGCTCAATAAAGAGCGTGTTTGATTGAAGATTGATGTGCTGATACATTGAACGATTTATCTATTTTGAGGCATTGCCTATGCCTCGGCATCAAGCACCCTACCATACTTTGAGGAAGTGCCCATCCACGACTATGATATCTTCTGTACAGCGTTGGGGAATATGTCAGAGCTATATCATGTATAGTTTAATAATAATTTAGCCAACCTAAGCCACTTAAGAAGCGCTCCATGGGCAACCAGGATCATTAGGGAGCCTTGCCCAAAGACTCTTCACTGTTTTCACATTACTGGCTTGAGTTGGGATTTGAACCCTGGTCAAAGATTCAGATCCTACATCAGATGCAACAGCCTTATTAGTACGCTGACCAGCTGAATGGATCAATGATTTCTGTACAGTACTGTGGAATATGTCAGAGCTATGTCATGCATTCCCTTCACTGGCTACCTATAGAATGGAGGGTTCTATTCAAGATCGGCCTACTGACATTTAAATCACTGAATAATCTGGGCCCTGGATACATGAAACAAATGTTGCAGCTGCATAGCAATCCCCGCATTCTCAGATCCACAGGTTCTAATAATCTAATCATACCCAGAGTCCACTTGGAAACTGTTGGTCCCAGAGCCTTCTGTTATGCTGCCCCTACATTTTGGAACTCCTTACCTCAACAGATCAGGACAGCTCCATCTCTAGATGTGTTTAAATCTAGACTGAAAACCCACCTGTTCAGTTTGGCATTTGCAGAAATATAACTTTTGTTGTGTGAATACTTCATCCTACTACCAACTACTAAATCTGAGAGAGCCTAAGCGCTTTGAGTCCTATTGGAGAAAAGCGCTATAGAAATGTTATTGTATTGTATGTATTATAATAATAGTGTGCGAATGGGGTGAGGACAATAGAGTGTAAGCTTCTCTGGTGCAGATACTGATGTAAGTGGATCAATGAACTCTGTACAGGACTGGGGAATATATCAGAGCTATATACTGTAAATGTAAAACAATATTAAGAGTATGTGAGTATAGATGGCACATTAGAGCGTAAGCTCCTCTGGCGCAGAGACTCACAGAAATATTTTTAGTGGTCTCTGCACAGAGCTGTGGAATATGGCAGAGCTATATAAATGTATAATAATAGTGTGTGACTGTGGTGGGGACATTAGAGTGTAAGCTCCTCTGGCGCAGAGACTCATGGGAATATATTTAGTGGTCTCTGCACAGAGCTGTGCAATATGGCAGAGCTATATAAATGTACAATAATAGCGTGACCGTGGTGGGGACATTAGAGTGTAAGCCCCTCTGGTTCAGAGACTGATGGCAATGGATCTATGATCTTCATACAGTGCTGTGGCATTTGTCAGAGCTATATAGATGTATAATGATAATGGTGTGTGGCTGTGGTGGGGACATTAGAGTGTAAGCTCCTCTAGTGCAGAGACTGATGTGAGGGGATCAGTGATCTCTGTACTGCACTGTGGAATAGGTCAACTAGTGAGGACATTAGATTAAGCTCATCTGGTGCAGAGACTGCTGGGAATGGATCAGTGATTTCTGTGCAGCGTTGTGGAATTTGTAGAGTTATATGAATAAGTAATACTAATAGCACATGACTGTGAATGGCTGCTAGATTATTCACTTCTTCTCCTCGGGAATAGTTTGACAACAGTCCACATAAGGAAACGCAGTTCTAAATTTTCATCAGTATAATCTCCTAAAGATTAAGGTTCGGTCTGTCAGAGCCCCCCCAACCCCTGGCAGCTGGCATGTGCCCATTGTGCCTCCTGTTTCCTTGGAGGAACGTTCCACATTTAAGGAGATGGTATGTGCTATTTGCACCTGGTAGAGGAGATTTAGCAGACAAATGTCAAGGAGTTCTTAGCTGGGTTGTAGAAGTCTGGTCTGGGCTATAACAGTGCGGTTAGGCTGGCCATGGGCTCTGCTGTTTATAGCTTATGAAGGCATATTTCTGCTATTGAAGCTATTATGGCCTGCTATGTCTTGGAAGCTTGGCTTTCACATCTTGTGTATGACTTCACATTCTGCCTATGTACTAAGACCCGTGACCTGTTTGTTTAAAGGAAACCTGAAATAACTTAAAACAGAGTTTCTGCCAGCCCCCTGCAGCCACACCATCAGGGAACGATCCTCTGGCCCCCGCCGCGGCTTAAAACAGAGTTTCTGCCAGCCCCCTGCAGCCACACCATCAGGGAACGATCCTCTGGCCCCCGCCGCGGCTTAGTTACGTTTTTGCCGATTTCCAAGCGGATTTCCACTGTGCCTGCACGGCCCTGGCTGTGCACGTCCTTGTCCATGAGAAAACCTTACACTGCGCCTGCGCAGGACGCTCCCGGCAATGAGAGAGCAGCCAGGGCCGTGCAGGCACAGTGACCAACGGCTTGGAAATCGACGATAAGGAAACTTAGCTGTGGCGGGGTCCGGAGGATCATTCCTTGACGGTGTGGGCACAGGGTGGCTGCAGGGGGCTGGGAGAAGCCCCAGGTAAGTGAAACTTTCCTTTAAAGTTATTTCAGGTTTCCTTTAAGATCTCAGTCTTCCTCCAGATGAACAGCATATGATTGTGGTAAGCTTTAGGCCCCATCCACACTTGAAATGTTAGTTTCATCAATCGCACCACAACGCCCCATGAAAGGTAATGCGTATACATTACGTTTGAGTTAAAGGAAGGACTAGTCCATCTCCTCATGGGGGATTCTCAGGATTTTCTTTGTTTTCAAAAGCGTTTCCTGAACGGCTGTTTAACTTCCAATACCAGCCACATTGCACACTATTTGTCAGTTAGACTTAGCAACCGCCGTTCTGAAAATGCTTTTGAAGAGAAAGAAACCCCTGAGAATTCCCCATGAGGAGATGGACTAGTCCAAAACCTGTTGGTTCTGCCAGATTTTAACTGCTTACTTTTTTTCGCTGGAGCGGTTCTTTAATCGCACACGATGAACTGCAGCTTTTGCCACGACGGGTCTCACTGCACCGCGATCAGTGTGATTTCCCCGTAGGCCTATCACTACTTCTGCGACAGGATGTGGCGATGTTCTGGAACACAGTGCAGTAGGTGTGAAAGGGTCCTGAGGCCACATTCACAGAGGTTTGTTGTGGTGTGTTGCATCAAACAATATAATCGCATTGCTAACGTGATGCAATTATATTGCAATGGTGTGTTCACATCAGCACATTGGTGCGTCTGCAGTGTGACAGGACCTGTTGGCATAACCTAATGCATGCAGTGTGTTACTGGATAACATGCGCGTTACCGGTGGCAGTGGCACATACTTTCTATGTACTCTATGCTCCACTATGTGCATGGCACTGAACACATAGTATGCAATGCGCCTTTTCCCCTCCATTGTTTGGTGATCCTGTTTTTTCTGGGGGCACAATGCCCCAGTGTGAAAGTAGCCATACCATTAATCCTGAAGTGACAGAAAGAGGCTGAAGCTCTCCAGTTCCACATAGACAGCAATTGTTATGATCTCACCGGTGGCATCTTCTTCCAGGCAGTTCTGACTTCCCTGCAAGCGTGCAGCTGCATTGTATTGCATGCATTTGCAATAAGTGTCTTGTCCATCTGTATTCAGTCTGCAGTTCATCGGACTGGCACAGGATTGGGTGATTACCAGGGCTGTGGAGTCGGTACAAAAATCTTCCAACTCTGACTCCTCAGTTTATGAAACCACCGACTCCAACTCCGACTCCAGGTACCCAAAATGCCTCCGACTCCTCAACTCTGACTCCTTAGTCTTATACTTACCGGAGCTGTGGATTTTGTCCAAATATCATCCGACTCCCGACTCCTCAGTTTATGAAGTCACCAACTCCAACTCCGAGTACCCAAAATTGCGCCGACTCCAACTCCAACTCTGTCTCCACAGCCCTGGCGATTACCATTCAGCTGAGTTGGGATTTGCATGAGTGCTCTCATTAGTGGATGTTCACATAAATGACTCTTCCTGCTTGATCACTTCGCCTGTGATAGCGATCAGCTTATGCCAGGGGTTATCAAACTGTGTGCTGCGACACCCTGGGCATTGCCATCAGGTAATGCAACAGAATATTGATATACAATGTGGCTGCATTACCCACTAGTTAACCTTTAGTCTCGGCAGCCATGGTTGAAGTTGAACATCAGAAGGATCGGGATGGAGAGAGGGATCAGTGCAGCTTTGCCTGGATAGGTAAAGAAATGTCTGTCCAGCTAATGGGGGTCACTTACAATCTGAAGGTGTGCTGAGGTGATGCTGCATAATTAAATGGGGTATTACTAACTGCCGTTTCCATGTGGGGAGATGTCTATGTCAGGGGTCTAGTCCTGGGAAAAGAAGTGAGTGGACTCACCCGGAGAACCTCTGCTTCGCGCTGCGCGCCAAAAAGTGGGCGTGGTCAAGCACACTGTGGGCGTGGTCATGGGTGGGGCCAAATATACATGACCTTAGCAGTGATGTAAAAGGTCTGCCAAGGAAGTTTGAGCTCTGCCGTAGTGTATCCCCCAAAAATTGATGTAATCTGACAGCATTTCACCAAAAAGACACATAATCTGGTAGAAGTTCCTCCAAAATACAGATAATATGGAAGTGGTTCCCCCAAAATAGACAATGTGGCAGCAGCAGTTCCACCAACATACACATAATTTGGAAGCAGTTCCCCAAAATACGCGAAACCTGACAGCGGATCACCCAAAATACACGTAACACCCAAAAGACATAATCTGGCAGTAGTGGTCCCCCAAACATACACAATCTGGCAGCAGTTCCCTAAAATACACGTAATCTGGCAGCAGCCGTTCCCCTAACATACACATAATCTGGCAGCTGTTCCCCAAAATACATAACAGCGGTTCCACAAAAATGCAGATAATCTGACAGCAGTTCCCCCAAAATAGGTACCCCCAGGTAGCCAGGTCTATAGGTGTCCCCAGTATAAGTAGCCATGAGTATAGTAGTCCACAGTATATGTAGCCAGAGGTATAGTTGCCTAGTATATGTAGCCAGGGGTATATGTGCCCAGTATATGTAGCCAGTGGGATATGTCCCCAGTATATGTAGGCAGGGGTATATGTCCTCAGTATATGTAGGCAGGGGTATATGTCCCCAGTATATGTAGGCAGGGGTATATGTCCCCAGTATATGTAGGCAGGGGTATATGTCCCCAGTATATGTAGGCAGGGGTATATGTCCCCAGTATATGTAGGCAGGTGTATATGTCCCCAGTATATGTAGGCAGGGGTATATATGCCCAGTATATGTAGGCAGGTGTATATGTCCCCAGTATATGTAGGCAGGGGTATATGTCCCCAGTATATGTAGGCAGGGGTATGTCCCCAGTATATGTAGGCAGGTGTATATGTCCCCAGTATATGTAGGCAGGTGTATATGTCCCCAGTATATGTAGGCAGGGGTATATGTCCCCAGTATATGTAGGCAGGGGTATATGTCCCCAGTATATGTAGGCAGGGGTATGTCCCCAGTATATGTAGGCAGGTGTATATGTCCCCAGTATATGTAGGCAGGTGTATATGTCCCCAGTATATGTAGGCAGGGGTATGTCCCCAGTATATGTA
This sequence comes from Hyperolius riggenbachi, assembly GCF_040937935.1. Lineage (NCBI taxonomy): Eukaryota > Metazoa > Chordata > Amphibia > Anura > Hyperoliidae > Hyperolius > Hyperolius riggenbachi. The sequence goes on along the minus strand of NC_090657.1, from coordinate 209,248,757 downwards.
GGCAGGTGTATATGTCCCCAGTATATGTAGGCAGGGGTATATGTCCCCAGTATATGTAGGCAGGGGTATATGTGCCCAGTATATGTAGCCAGTGGGATATGTCCCCAGTATATGTAGGCAGGGGTATATGTCCCCAGTATATGTAGGCAGGTGTATATGTCCCCAGTATATGTAGGCAGGGGTATATGTCCCCAGTATATGTAGGCAGGGGTATATGTCCCCAGTATATGTAGGCAGGTGTATATGTCCCCAGTATATGTAGGCAGGGGTATATATGCCCAGTATATGTAGGCAGGTGTATATGTCCCCAGTATATGTAAGCAGGTGTATATGTCCCCAGTATATGTAGGCAGGGGTATGTCCCCAGTATATGTAGGCAGGTGTATATGTCCCCAGTATATGTAGGCAGGTGTATATGTCCCCAGTATATGTAGGCAGGTGTATATGTCCCCAGTATATGTAGGCAGGTGTATATGTCCCCAGTATATGTAGGCAGGTGTATATGTCCCCAGTATATGTAGGCAGTTGTATATGTCCTCAGTATATGTAGGCAGGTGTATATGTGCCCAGGTAGCCAGGTGTGCCCCCAGCCCCCCACCCGGAGGGAGCAGAGCAGGGAAGACGAGCTATAGGGACAGCGGGGATGGGCGGACATCTCCCCCCCCCCCCCCCCATCCCTCACCTTTGTGCTCCCCTTCCTGCCTCTCCCCTCCGGCGTTTTTAAGTGTCGGCCCGGCGGCGAAAGTGGGCGGAGACTTACCTCGTTCCAGCCGCAAGGGACGCTCCGCTCTGTGTGCGGCTAGAAGACCAGACTAGCTGCACACAGAGCGGAGCGTCCCATGCGACTGGAACGCAGGAAGTCTCCGCCCACTTTTGCCGCCGGCCCGACACTTAAAAACGCTGGAGGGGAGAGGCAGGAAGGGGAGCACAAAGGTGAGGGATGGGGGGGAGATGTCCGCCCATCCCCACTGTCCCTATAGCTCGCCTTCCCTGCTCTGCCCCCCTCCACACAAGCCAGGGTGAACGGCGTTCACTTTGAAGAAAAAGTGGGTGGACGCCGTTCACCCGCATTCACGCAGGACTCAACCCCTGGTCTATGTGCTCTACAAGATTGACTCTCCGTCCTTTTCATGTTCATCCAGGGGAGATGCTGCATAATAGGGGAAATGCTGCCTCACTGACTAACTGGAATGGGAGATGCTGCCTAATGGGTGGGGGGGGGGGGGGGGGTTACTGATTATTTGGAGGGGATGCTGCCTAAGTCAGTGACTATTTGGAGGGGTTGGAGGGGGTAGTGCTGCCTAACGTGGGGGTCACTGACTATTTGGAGGGAGGGGGGATGGTCAGTTATTGAATACTTGTAGGTGGAATGCTGCCTAATAAGCATCTCTAGCTACTTGGATGGAGGGGTGCTGCCTAATAAGGGTCTTAAAGGCATTTCGATACTTGTTTTTTGCCGAGGGGTGCCTTGAAAAAAATGAGGGCGCCCTCACCCAAAAAGTTATGCAATTCTTGTACCGGCTATTGCCGGCGGCCAAATTACCTCTTTTTATTTCTAATTTGAGCTCCGGCAATTGCAGATAGCCAAACTAGTCGCTTAGCGCCGCTATAGCTCTAATTCTCATTATGGCGCCCGCCCAAATCATCGGCACACTTCTGTGCCGAAATGAGCTGTTTCAACAAGAAGCTCAGAGCTGCAGTTGCTCTGAGCAATCTTCTTCCCTTTTTCTTGTCTGTTTACTCCTGCTGTTATCTGATCTGGCTCCTCCACAGTGCATCGTCCTGGTATTACCCAGTATTGCCTGTCTTTGTCTAGGGGGTTCTGGTAGTATCTCTGTCTTCCTTCTTTCAGTCTCTATACCTTGCGAAATAAGGCCTGGGTGTAACTGTGTTCACCGTTAGAAGCAACAAGTCTCCTGAGTTTGAGCGAGGACGCGCCACATCGAGTGAGCACTGCGGTGGAGATTGGGGCATAGAGACTGAACCAAAAGCAGGGAATCTGCCAGGCTTACAGCTAGACTGGCCAAGCAAGTTGATCACTTATCAACTGGCTTGGAATGCAGGTAATGTTGGCTCTGCCTTCAGTGGTTGATGAGGGCTTTCCCAAGATGCAGAGTGTGTATAGGGCTACCTGGTCTTCACCAGAGCACCCTGCATGGAATGATGAACTGCCACACTTAGTGGTCAAGGGATGTTTTGCTGCTGGTGACTACTAGGTTGCAGCCCCTGGGATCACCCCATCAGAGCCAGGGAGAATTCTGGAGGCTGAGATGCCGAGTAGATCGGGGAGATGCAGGTATAAGCTGGTGCAGAAGAAGCTGTGGTCAGAGGTCAATGAGAAGTCAGGGAAGAGAGCAGGCAAGCAAAGCCGAGGTCACAAGCTGAGGCCAGGACAAGCAACAAACTCAATAGATACATCTGTAAATGCATTTAACCTATTGTTTAGCTGCTTCCTTTGATGGCTTGCAGTATAAATACAATTACCTCCCAGAATTCCTTGCTGGTCATAAAGGTTTGATCCTGCTAGACTTACCTTGAGTCTCAGCCCTCTGCATATTGTTTGCTAATATTATCTGTATTGCCTGTTCTGTCTTTCTGCTGTGATTCTTCTGTCGCCAGCGGAGGCTGACAGAGAATCGTTCTGTCTGTTTGGATCGCATTCGCCCTAGCGGTAGAGGCGGTGGTTCCTTCTGTATTCTGCCTTAGGAGTGTAGCCAGAACAGCGGTTGCTACTGGTCGCTCCTTCTGTCTGTGTTATCTGGAATGAACGCTTGCTGTCGTCTCGGTGTGGTAACCGTTTTGCAAGCGTTCACGTTCTCTTTTGTTTTCGTGCTTCTATGGTTAGTCAGGGTTGGTACGCTTTGTCGCTATTGCGCTTCTCGTGTGGCGACTGTGCCGTGCACGCGCTTTGTCGCTATTGCGCTTAACGTGTGGGGGCCGCGTGATGTTAGTCCTGTCTGTTCCTTTGCTCTGTCTTACTCAGTCTGGTGTCGCTATTGGCAATCGCCATCCTTGCGATTGCGTTACCACTTGGTTTTCATTGTTGTGTGTTCACTGTCGCCGGGTGACGCCTAGATTGGTGGACACACATACATTCTGTCTCTGTGCTCACTCTCTCTCTCTAAGGGCTATCTTGCCCTGCATTGCTTCAACTCGTACAATTCCCATCTGGCATCTGTGGGCAATGCAGAGGGGTTATTCCTCTGCACTCCACAGCTCCATCTGCCGGTGGGAATCTCTCTCTACAGGTGCATTGCACCAAAGCTGGGTTCTGTTGTTTTAAACGCTTGTGGAGGATTTCCGCAGTGTCGGCGCACATCTTGTGCACTGACCACGGAAATAATTCCCCATTCGTTACACCTATTAAATTATTATTTTGTTTTACTCAGGCTTACAGCATTTTCCTTCTTCCTTGTCTTAGCGGAGCTACAGCTCTCTTAGTCAGCCTAAACTGTTTTATAAGTTTATAAGATGACATATAACTTATTATACAGATAGAAATGTTATTTAAAGATTCATTTTAGGGAATGGTGAGGGTTGGGCTATTCTCGCTGTTCTAGCATTAAGTCACAGTGTCACATGCTTGGAGTATGTCTTTTAAGGCTGGCTGCCATGGCAGTTAAGTCCGTGTGGGTATTTGGAAGAATCTGAAGGGAAACTCGACCCTTAGCTTTTCTTTGCTGGCATTAGAGGTCGGTCACTGTACAGATGCCCTGGACAATGATTGGCATCTGACATCAAAGCTGAGAACGGAGCACTGGGCATGCCAAGCTTTCAGTCTCAGCAGTTGTCTTAAGCTAGCCGTAACCTACTAGATGTTTACATTGAAGTTCATAAAAACATTCAGACAGAAATAGATTTAAAATCTAGGACCTCATCCAATCGATTTTTATTGAAATACTAAAAAAAAGTTGATCAGTAGTAGCTGTTACTTATATTGATTGGGATCCAAGAGGTGTTGGGGGAATTGATGGCTGCATAGTTTTGTACTGCATCAATTTATACACTTTCAAACTGATGGCTGAACTACACGGTATCTGCTTAGTTTAGTCTACGATCTACGTCATGCAGCGGGCGGGATAGTGGCGTTTTCAAAGTAGTTGGCTGTCGCTCTCTCGCTGAGCGGCCATCACTGGTCTGGGGCCTCTGTACACACGCCTGACTATTGACTGAGGCGGTCATTAGTTAGGCGTGTGTACAAGGCTTTTTTCTCCCTTGTCTGCAAGTAATCACAAGAGTAATTTGAGCTGTCAGCTCTGTGCCACGGGTTTGCAAAGTTATGTGCTAATATTTAAAGCAAAAGGTTAACTTTTTCTGTGCTTTCATGAAATCATGAAGTAGACACAGAAGATATATTGTAGGAGTTCTGTTAGTTGTAACAAATAAATGTCTTTCTGTAAAGGTTATTATGCTGTTGCTGATCTTTTAGAACTTTTTGTTACGGAATTATACGAGCCATTAGCCCGGCCATGGGGCGGACAGTGCCACCTTGTCTGTCTTCCCCTGAGGTAATACTTGTCTGGGGGTCCTTGCCGCAGGGGTGGGCCCCCCTCACTTTAGTTGGGCGAAGTGTGTGTGTGTGTGTTGGCTAAATTCCTCAGGGACCCAGTTTAACAGGGTATAACATGGACCTCATGCCCAGGGGTGCAGACCCTAACAGCAGCTATGGTGGAGGAGATGGACTTCAATTTGGTGTATGTTGGTGGATGGGGCAACGGACCTGGGGTGCCGTAGGCGACAGTAGGGTTCAACCTGAACAAGTCACCATCTCCTGCAGCTTACCTGGCTCCTCACATAATGACCTGTTTTTGTTCCTGTTTATTATGCTCGATGTGGTCAAAAGGGGGTCACAAATGCTGGGCAAGTTTGTGTCTTCAAAAATGTGTCACGCCGATGCAGCGTCTGTGGAGAGGCAACTCCACCCGCATCTGAAAAGAAGCTGACACAACACGGGGAGTCCCAGTCACCGGTGATAAGCCTACGCTAATGGGCGCCAGTGGTGACTCTCGCCGGAGGGATAGTCCATCGTGGCTAACTGACCAGTTATCATCCGCCTCAAGCTGGGCAGCCCCCGGTCAGTAAGGTACTGGTCCACCCCTTATCTTGCTCCTCTATGGGGGTGTGAAGCAGCAGGCATATAACAGTGTCTGTTACAACGGTGAGCATTCCTTGCACCTGGCAACTAGAAGAATTGCGTCAAATGTGGCAAGAAATGCCATACTGCTATCAACCTATTTATCCACAAGACAAGATTGGAGAAGCAGTTGGTCCATAATAAGTTTCGGCATAATAACAGCACAATAATTTACCTCTTTGTGAAAAAATTTGGATACGCACATGTGTTTGTGGCAAAAATACCCATAGCCACTGGACATAGGTATTCCATGTTGCTTCCAAACGTGGGCAGGTTTCTAACCTTAAAAAGTTGGAAACCTGGAGAAATGCATTGTTGTGTTGTGTTTTGTTGTTTTTAGCCTCCCCTGCACCATCCAGTTCTGGCGTAACCCCTTAACTACTTTCCCCTCCTGGACGTAGAAGCTACGTCCAGAAGGCCATGTGCGCTCCCACGTGCTCCCGCGGCCGATCGCGCGCAAGCACGCCCGCTCCCGACCCACGGTTCGTTAGCCAGGGAATCGGTGAATCGGGCCATGGTGCCCGATCACTGATTCCTCTCCCCCGCAGAAAAAGCGACAGCTTCTCTCAGAAGCTTCGCTTTTTCTGCTTCCTACGTCCACCTACGTCCCTGTAAGCGTACATATTACGCATAGAGTGACGTCATTGTAAACAAACTCATGGCTGCCATCTTGTGGCCAAAAAGTAAAACTACATCTAAATGTAAAAAAAATTAAAAATACACATATATTTACAATATATATATATATATATTATTTCCATCCCACCCTCCTAAAATACCCACATAAAATGTTTTAAAAAAAAAAATGCATTACAATAAAAAAAAAACAACACATAAATATTTAACTACGGGTCTAAACTTTTTAAATATCTATGTAAAGATGAAATATTTCTTTTTTTTTTTATTATAAGCTTGTAAATAGTGATGGATGCAAAATGGAAAAAATACACTTTTATTTCCAAATAAAATATTGTCGCCATACATTGTGATAGGGACATAATTTAAACGGTGTAATAACCGGGACAAATGAGCAAATAAAATACGTGGGTTTTCATTATGGAGGCATGTATTATTTTAAAACTATAATGGCCGAAAACTGAGAAATAATGATTTGTTTCCGTTTTTTTCTCATTCTTCCTGTTAAAATGCATTTAAAGTAAAGTGGCTCTGAGCATAATGTACCCCCCCCCCCCCCCCAAAGAAAGCCTAATTAGTGGCGGAAAAAACGAGATATAGATCAGTTCATTGTGATAAGTAGTGATAAAGTTATAGGCTAATGAATGGGAGGTGAACATTGCTCCGATGCATAAAGTGAAAACGATTGAGGGCTGAAGTGGTTAAAGACCAGAGCCTTTTTTTTGTGATTGGCTCACAGTGATTACAGGGTCTGCAGCCAATGAAATTGCCACCTGAATAGTGTTATTAGACAGCAGTTTGTGCGAGCGAAAGCATTGGGAGCAAGTGTAGTTAAATTAAAGCGGAATGAAACCCAGCATTTCTACTTTGCTTTAATAGATTATTTACAGCATATTATATACAACCAGCATTTTTATTTTTTTACTAGAGCAGTATTCAAAGGGTTAACACAGGCCTAAAGGTCCGTACACACGCCGGGCTGGAGGCAACGACGGGTCCGTCGTCACCTCACGCTGGGTGGGCATTCCAGCGACAGTCCGGCGTGTGTACAGTCTGTCGGCGGACTGATACGGCTGTTTCTGAGCGATCCGCCCGGCGTATCAGTCCGCCGACAGACTGTACACACGCCGGACTGTCGCTGGAACGCCCACCCAGCGGGAGGGGACGTCGTTGCCTCCAGTCCAGCGTGAGTACGGACCTTTAGAAGCTTTCCTGCCAGCAGAGCTGGACCCATCCAAAGTTGTAGATAATGTTATCTTGGTTTTTAAATGTATCAAGTGAGGAATGTAAACAAAGCCTTCTCTGACACTGCAAACTCTACTGAAGACAGTGAGACAATCAGAAAGCATCAGAAAGCATTTATGCTTAAGTTAGACGATGAATAAAGCAGTTATGAATAAAATGCAAAGTCAGCGCTCAGAGTAAAAAAGTGTACTTTGGGAAGGTATAATTTCTAAATGAATAATAATACTTATGCACAAAAGCAAATATGCTAACTGTATGGCATATAAAAAGTAGGAAACCGTGTTTTTATTGAATATTATGTCAGGGTTTTATACCGCTTTAAATGTGACACAAATTAAAAAAAAAAAAAAAAACAGATACTTACCTAAGGGAAGGCTTTGGATCCTAATAAGACATCCTGTTCCTCTCACGGTTTCCGCGTTCCAATGCTGGATTCCCGGTTCAAATCTTCTGCCGCAGAAGGATTCGGAAGTCTTCAGGAGCATGAGTGCTCCCAAAGATGGCGGCTCCATATTGCACATGTGCGAGAGAGAGAGTGTGATCGCGTATGCTCAGTATGAAGCGGCCCGTCATGGGGAGCACTCTGGTTCCTGAAGACTTCCGAAGCCTCCCGTGGTGGCAGAGAGCAGTTTCTAACTGATCAGTCAAAAACTGCTATAACGGGGGAGTCAGCGCAGGAACAACGGGACCAGGAGAGGAACGGGAAGGCTCTGCAGGACCCAGAGCCTTCCCTCTCCTTGGGTGAGTATCTTTATTTTTTATTTATTTTTTTGCTTCAGACTCCATTTAACAATTTACCGACATCCTATCGTATTAAAACGTCATGCTTACCGCTATTAATGGCAACATGGCGGTTTAATACGTTGCGCATTACCGCCGCTGCTACCGCCGTGTGCGCGACGCTACCGCCGCTGTTTCCGTCGGGATCCCGTGCTGGGTGATTGGGGAAGAAGACCGAACGGTCCTCTACCCAATCACAGTGCTTGGAGTGAATGGACGGATGAAGGTGTGTAAAAAAAAAAAAAAAAGTGAACACTTCCTATAACGACCGTTCACTAGCGCCATCTTGTGGCCAAAAAGTATATTACACCTACAAAATACGTACATTTTCAAGTATATACACATCATTAATAAAATTACACTTCCAATCCCCCCCCCCCCCCAAAAAAAAAAAACACTTGTAAAAAAAAAATCAGCTTAAAAAAAAAAAAAAAAAAAGTTGCCTTAGGGACTCAGCTTTTTTATTCTATATTTTATGGGGGGAAATTAATTTTAATTTATTACATAGGGGCTTGTAATTATGGCCAGAACAAAAAAAACAGAACAGAAAAATATCACTTATATTTCAAAATAATATACTGTCGCCATACATTCTGATAGGGACATAATTTAAACGGTTTAATAATCGGGACCACTGATCAAATAAAACGTGTTTGTTTTATCCACAGGAGAATGTTTAATTTTAAAACCATAATGGCTGAAAACTGAGAAATGATTTTTTTTCTGTTTTTCTCATTAAAATGCATTTAGAATAAAAAAATTCTTAGTAAAATATACTATCCACAGAAAGCCTAATTGGTGGCGAAAAAAACGAGGTATAGATCATTTTCTTGTGATAAGTAGTAATAAAGTTATTAGGGAATAAAAGGGAGGAGCACTGACAACTGAAAATTGCTCTGGTCCGTTAGGATAAAAACCCTTGGGGGTGAACTGGTTAAAGCTGTTTCGTGTCAGTCACAAGCATGGCATAGATATTAACTGCGCGCTGTCCACAAATGCATAGCTCCCAACTGTCCCTCTTTTGGAGGGACAGTCCCTCTTTGGGAGCCCTGTCCCTCTGTCCCTCTTTCCTCCTCATTTGTCCCTCTTTCAGGACTTTGTCCCTCTTTCTATTTAAATATATATATTTCTCTACTAAAAAATTTGTTTGATTGACTCTAAACTTTATTCCCATCCTTTAAATTGATATATTGCTAATTTTATAATGTTAATATGAAGGAAAATGAACCAGGCTAGAAAGGACCAGTGTGGTTAGAATTATAAAACAACATATTCTTCCTATGAAATCTTTATGGTATGCGTGACTAGGGATGTGATGGGGGTGTGATTAGAGGTGTGGCAGGGGCGTGGCTTAAGTGTCCCTCTTTCTCCTCTCAAAAGTTGGGAGGTATGCAAATGGTTAATGAAAGCCTATTTCTCAGTGGTTCTAGGTGATGGAAGCTGTGAGTCCTATCGGAGAAAAGCGCTATAGAAATGTTATTGTTGTAGTTATTGTTAACTCTTGTTTATAAAGAAAAAAAAATCCTGCAGCTGAGCTTTTAAAGTACGGTTGAAGATTCTTTATTAATAATTTGAGCAACACATTAGTACCCAGTCACTTTCGTAATTGACTTCCTGTAAACTGAATTTCGGATTGACAAAATAAAAGGACTCTCTGTCAACTTGTTTGTCAGAATTATGCCTGGCAGCCATAGAAGAACAAGCGGGCGAGATGACAGCACACAATACTCAGCAGTCTGAAGAGGATGGAAGACACTAAGTGCTGATTGAGAGCTGTGACTGAGACCGTAGTGGTGTCGGCAGACTGATGTTGCTAATGAATAGGGAGACTTCACCCATCAGCAGTAATACCAAGCTACAGGGATAATGAGTTACCGCAAGACTGCGTATACCAGCAGCATGACTCTTCCTCAATGGCTAATGTCTGGAATGTTGTGCTTTCACACTGTGTACAGTATGAGTATGCAGATGCTTTTGTACACATATATAGTCATGAGGAAGCAAAGGCACATCCTTTTTCAGTTGAGCATCAGGACATATAGAAAAATAATCTCTCATCCATGAACGGGCACGCCTCTCATCTGCACAGTAGCACTGAGCCGATTAGGCTCAGTAGTAGTTGTCCGCAGCGTACTGCGCAGGCGCTGAGCTACTGCGCCTGCGCAGTACGCTGTGGACAACATGGACCTGAGTGACAGCGGCGCCTTATGCGGGCGCAGGAAGGACGACCTCAAGGTCGGCCTCTGCACTGGCGGGGACCCCGGGCCGGGGACTGAGAGCGGAGCTGTCAGCGTGGGACATGTCAGCTTCAAGGGGCTGGAGGAAGCCCCAGGTAAGTGGATTGGGGGTAGTTTATATTGCCTGATGACTCCTTTAAGTGGACGCAGCTAATGGAGAAGCTTACAGCCACTCTGCTGCACACAGAAATATGTAATGACAAAATCTGGGGTCCATGGGAACAGCACCAATCCAGTAGGTGATAGGTCGTTGCTTGACTCCTGTTATGTCTTATTTTTGTGTGGGGCCTTTCCTCTTTGCAATTTTTTGTGTGTACGTCAGCTTGAGCATTTTGGGGAGCAACCAGACCTCCCTCCTTGAATACAGGTGGTATTAATACCAGCTTGGTTGAATTTTTCTCAGTTGCTTGTGTTAAGTTTGGTGTTTTTAGTTTTTCCTTTTATTTCTTTTTTTAGCAGCATTATCTAAGTTATTCTATGGTTTTTGAGCTCCGAAGGGGACATTTCTCTGAAATATTTTCTACTACATAGACTCTTATTACCTTCTGTGGATGGACCGTTTCTCACATGTTCTCTTTGCACTTATTGACTGGACTTTACTTGCAGTTTCTCTTTGCTCCTTACAGACTGTAACCTGAATACTATTGTCTTCTGTATAACAATAACTTTGATGCTGTATGTATACTGTTTTGCTTTTTTTTAATCATTTTGCTCTTAATAAAAACAGTGTAAAAAAAAGTAATAGAAACATAATGCATTATTGGTTTCTTCCTTATGAGGATATATGAGAACACAGCAGAGAGCCCATTGTTTACTTCTGGCTGGAACATAAATGCTTGTGCTCTCTCCCTTTTTACACCCCCATCCCTATGCCCTGATGCTGGTCACACACACATCAAAGCGGACCTGGAGTATTTCATGAACTCCTTATGAGTAATGTTTCCCAAAATTGTATTATATTAACAAGTTGTAAAACTGTTTATACTGGAATTTATGCTAAACAACACTGATGGCCAAAAGATGCTGATAAGGTGGCCATACACTTGTCAATTGTACTTGTCCATATTTGGCAGATTCCATCACTGTGATCAAATCTGCTAAAAATTGATGCCGCCAGCAATGCCCCATCAATCCATTTCCATCCAAAAGCAATTGATTCGGTTGATCACCCTAGCGGCTTTCAGTTTGGCGATGACCGACAAAGAGTGTTGGCAGCAGAGCTAACTCTCACCTGTCCCATGGCACTCCCGAGCGCTGCTAAAACATTGCAGAAGATTTGGGCGCAGCCGGCGCCACTATAGGCCGTAATAGGAATTACGCCTATAGCTGCGCACAGTAAGTAACTTTGGCGTCGGAAGAAGATGGAGCTTAAGTTACTTTTAAAACACTGAAGCACAAATTCTCGGCGCTGTCTAATCCAATCCCCATTCCAAACGATAATTGCGAGTGCATAAATAAAACTAAAAGGCTTTCTAGCTGATGACAACCCACATTATAAGGTTGTATATCGAGCATCTGTATGGACAGCTCCGACAGGTCTCCCGTTGACTCTTATACAGCCAGCAAGCGAAATGCTTTTCTCCTTGGATACTCATCAATGGGTAAATAGTAAATGAGGTGATAAAGCGATCTAAGTGTAGATGTTTTAATTCAAATGTCTCAAAAGCATAAAAACAAAAAGCGACTTACAGACAGGGACCCGAATCACAGAGTGCCCCATATCAAGAAAGCGCTCTACAATAAAAATCCCAGATAGGGTATCTTCCAGGTGCCATGCAATCTCCCACCTAGGGTGTCAGAAACACCTGATCTGCTGCATGCTTGTTCAGGTTCTATGGCTAAAAGTGTTAGAGGCAGAGGATCAGCAGGACAGCGAAGAAACTGGTATTGCTTAAAAGGAAATAAATATGGCAGCCTCTATATCCCTCTCACTTCAGTTGCCTTTTAAGTCGCATCTATATAAGGTGGCGTCGTTGATGGTATCCAGTACTAGTGTGAACGCCAGCATCGGATGCCTGCGTCTGCATTTTTTTCACCAGTGTTTCCCCCAGTGACTGGAAAGGCAGGGGAATTCCATTGTCTTGCATCAGAGTGAATACAGTATACGTTTGGTAAGTATTTATGAAACGTGATTATTAAAAATAAGAAGGTGAAGTTTGGTTGTAATAAATATAACATAATGTTCTTTAAGGGCTCTTTCACACTACAGGCAGCGGTAAAAGGCTAAAACGCTGCGTTTTGGCTGCAGGCGTTTTCAAGGCGTTTTCAAGGCGTTTTAACGCCAATACATCACTATCAATTGTAATAAGAAACGCCGCGGTAGGCCCAGAAAAAGCGCCTGGGAGCGTTGAAACGCAACGCTCCAAAACGCGGCGTTTAGTGTGAATGGTAAAATGAAAGTCTATGGACTTTCTTTTACCAAGCAAAACGCCAACTTCGGCAGTGGCGTTAAAACGCCGAAAAAGCCCTCTGGTGTGAAAGGGCCCTAAAGGAATACTGTAGGGGGGTCGGGGGAATCACCGATGCTCCGGCCCCGCCTCCGGTTCACTTCTGGAATTTCAGACTTTAAAGTCTGAAAACCACTGTGCCTGCATTGCCGTGTCCTCACTCCTGCTGATGTCACCAGGAGCGTACTGCGCAGGCACAGACCATATTGGGCCTGCGCAGTACACTCCTGGTGACATCAGCGGGCGCAAGGACACGGCAATGCAGGCACAGTGGTTTTCAGACTTTAAAGACTGAAATTCCAGAAGTGAACCGGAGGCGGGGCCGGAGCATCGGTGAGTGGCTGCCCGGGCGCAGGATGTCTGTGGGGGACCATTAGAAGCCCCGGGTAAGTTCAACTCATTTCCCCCCGACCACCCTACAGTATTCCTTTAACTCCACTCCTCTCTTTGCATGTTCTCCCGATCTCTGTTGAGCTTACGTGGGTGTGCTAGACATTGTAGTTCTTCAGCAGCTGGTGCTCTGTGGGCTTCTGCAGCCTGTAAATCCTGCTAGCTGCTGACACATTATTGGGTACAGTGGCCACATGCTCCTGGGACAGGAGAGACTCCCGTGCTGCATCCTAGCTGTCACTATGCTCCATATCTCATGCCAGGGTGATAATCCTATTATTAAGAGCCGGAGGTCGTGACTCCCCCCAATTGTGCACCTTGGCCAAGTCCCCGAATGGCAAACAAAATACAGATGGCAGCATCATCGCTATATTTATATATTAAAGAAAAAAAACAACACACAGCAGCAGCCAGATCCAATTCCCAATTATAGCAGGGGGATCAACCGGAGGATTATTGTTGCACATTATAAAAGCACATTATGCCTTCCCCGGGAGGCTGTTTGCAGTGCTTCACACAGTAAGTCATTAAGCAGATAGGACTCTTGAGATAAGCTGGGCATATAGACTAGCAGATATCCTCACCGACTTTGAGACCTGCTGGACATCACAACAATTCCTAGCTGCGACTTTATCCAAGCAAGCTGGGATGCCTTCCATTCAGGGGGAGATGCTGTTCCTTTTCCTTCTGGAAAACACAATAGCTGGAGGAATTGCGCATTTGGGTGGTAGTCGCTAGATGTTCCCTACGAGCTGTACTGCTTGATGGAATTTATTTTCATTATTAACAGAATTATGTCTGTCGTTCTCACTCTTTTTTTTATGTATTTTTTCTCGCCTCCTGTCTATCTCTCTTCCTTCCTACCTCTCTTCCTTTCCTACTATTTGATTCACTTTAATCGAATTCTCCCTCCTTCTGTCTGTTATTTGTGGGTCACATGGCCGGCTACCAGTGGCAAAACCCTTTTGCATCGTTTCTTGTCGATTTGTCATTGTGGCGTGTTTTGAGCCTCAGTGGATAGGGAACCACAAACACAGCCAACACTAGAAGCTGCTTGCAGCGTCTTGGAAAATTACATTGATTGCGGTTCTTGTGCAATCAGCGGTAAACTCATTGAGATGAACACCCCAATCATCTCAGTGCAGGACGCAGTGGGCCCTGGTGGTAAGCATGGACTTATGCCAGCAGCTATCAGCCATCCGCCATCCATCTAACTGGATAGTGTACTGGTTAAGGGCTCCGCCTCTGACACAGGGGACCAGGGTTTGAATCTCGGCTCTTCCTGTTCAGTAAGCCAGCACCTATTCAGTAAGGAGTTCTTGGACAAGACTCCCTAACAGCACTACTGGCGGGATACTAGTGGCTGCAGCTCTGGTGGTTTGAGTCTGCCAGGAGAAAAGCACAATATGAATGTTCTTTGTTTTGTCTAAACCAGCCCTACTCGATTTCTCTCACTCCCTCTGTCTTTCTCTACCTTCCTTCCTTCCCTTCCAGCCTCTCCATGTCAGCCAGTGTGATGTATTTGATATAACAGCTTTTGCACTGTACCAAGTTATAATGTTTCTGGGTGTGACCTCACCACTCTCCATACACCAGGTTTTTTATCATGTTTCATCATCAACTGTGGATTGTGGGAATAGAAAGGGTTGTTTCTATTCAGTTTAGTGCACATTTTGATTGTATGTTAAAGAAGAATCAATTGGAGGGATAAAATTGTTACTTTTTTTTTACACTGAAAAAATGTGATCGAGTTTTTCAATCGATTGTTGTTTTTAGAAAGTAAATTCAATATATCATCCACAGTGTTATTTTAAAACATGAGAAAATCAATTTATTTTAATCAGTTGAAAAAATAATAATTTGATTAGTTTATTGACTAACAATGAAAATAGTGTGGTTTTGTTTTATTTTGTATGGCCATTTTTAGATACCGTACATATAATGGTTGATTCAGAAAACTTACAAACTATTTAGTTCTCTCTCCTTATCTGTGGTATCTTATGCGGTATGTCTCTTTATCTGTCTTAACTCACAAGTTATCTCAGTTTTTTCTAATTTATCTCTCCTGGGCTCATATGCAATTCACTTTTTTCACTTGAGTTTTCTCCTAGGAGAAAAATTGTTGTCTTCGATTTAAAATAACTTTTTGGCACTTTGTAATGCAAAAAAGTATTGAAAAGTAGGTAAAAAGTACTATCAAAATTATTTTGAGTATTTTTTTTGGCTTGCTGGTGATTTAAAGGGGATTTTATTGACAAGTTTTAAAATATCACCTAGGAGAAAACTCAAGTGAAAAAGTTAATTGCATATGGGCCCTTATTTGTTTATTTTATGATGTATTTCTCCTTATCTGTCTTAGCCTATAATTAATTTCTCCTAGGGCCTGATGCACTACACTGCAGTGAGGCTGTGTTCCCGCTGGAGCGGGGAACGGACATTTTTTTTTCTGTTTTTCACTCATCGCTAAACGGACAGTAAACGGCTCCTATTTTATAAATAAATCACACTTGATCCATTGTGGTAAGCGGAAGCATAGGGTTTCCTGTTGGGCTTAAAAAGACCAATGGGATTTCTTAGCAACAGGGAGAATTCTCTTTGGTGTTCATAGTGGACCAATGAAAATTCTCCCTGTTGCTAGAGAGAATTGACCTAATGCAGCCTATGGAGAGCCCCATGCTCCTGCCAGCCTTCGGGCTAAATGTATAGAGTCCGATTGGTGGCGGGACAGGTGAGCGGCGAAATGCTTTGGTCGGCAGGTGGATGCGGAGCAGACAGCACAGAACGAACGCAAAATGGACAGGCAGATGTGCTTACCGTGTCTGTTTTGCATCTGCTCAAGTGGGAACTGAGCCTGACGTTGCCATGCGCAGAAAGCGCTCGTCAATCTCCCAGTTTTAACGCAAGAGTAGCACTACACGTTAACCTAGTTTCGCCACAGATGCGTTATCGGTGCTAAGGGGTTAACGTGCGGTGTTCCCCTGATGTTAGTAATGGTAACATTTCTGTGCGCTCCCTGTGCACAGCAACTCTACTGCAGTGCGTCAAGCCCTTTATTGGTTTTATCTCATGAGTCATCTCTCCTTATAGTTGAGGTGAAAATATGTAAGATGAGATAATTCATGAGATAATGTTATGTGAATCATAATAAACCATAATAACAAGCAGCTATTTTTAGCTGGGTAACAGGCGTATGGAGGCTTGTGACAGTGTCCTTTTCAATCAAATTCAGTTTCAAGCTGTTTCAGATGGAGGAAATCTTATTTAAAGAGGAGCTGTTAGGTATAAGGTCTCAGAGAAAATAAACACATATATCAGTAGCTAAAGATTGGCTGTACTTACGTTACATATGCATTTCACTGTCCACGTTTGGATTTCACAGAATTTGTATATAGTATATGCAGAGATAGATGCTCCTGACAGCTCATGGCAGGCTCCATGTTTTTCTGTCAAATGTGTCGTCATGTCCTGCCTGCTTCCTGATCACAGATAAGCTCCTACTTGAACAACACAGTGTGCAGTGAATATTAATGAGCCATGTGGCTAGGAACAATAGCTGACTCCTGCAGAGTACTCTGCCCTGAGATTTATCAGTGCTACACGCTGGACTGATTAGAAGCTTCTGTAACGTCTCATTAGCAGCCGAGGGGAGGGCCCCAGAATGCTTTGCAGTTTAGTATGCGGCTTGCGTCTTTATGGGTCTATAACAGACTTGCTGATAAGCACACATCAAAGGTAACTGAGATTTTTATCTTCACTAATGGCTTTTGAGCTTCCTTCTAAACTGTTTAACACAGGAGAATAGAGGTTTAAATTAGCTTCTGCAGCCTGACAGTTACTCTTTAAAATACCTTGCACTTCCCCATCGTTGAATATCTCCCGTTCATCCTTTTCCCCGCTTTCAAGAGTTGACAAGCAGTGGCGTTACCATGCGGCATAAAACCGTCTCATGTTGCCTTTCAGTACGGCAACTGCAATGCTCAAACACAACTGCATGGTGGGGGAGGGGGGGATTGTCTGCCGCTAGCAAGCATCTGACCGGTGGACGGGAGCTGCTGACGGGCGGTGAATTCACCACCTGTCAGATGCTCATGGAAAAGAGGACTAACTTTTTCTCATAGAAGATAATTTTTCATCTTCTGCTTAAAATAACTTTTCAGCACTCGGCATTTAAAAAAAAAAGTACCAAAAAGTGAGTGAAAATGGGCTGTCAAAATCAAGCACTATTTTCTTTCTTGCTGGTGGCTTAAAAGGCACTTTATTCATAAAATGTGAACATATCACTTAGGAGAGAAAAGGGAATTTGATAAGGGCCTCAGTCTACCCCCCCCCCCCCCCCCTGTTATGTTATGTAAGTTGGGGTAAGGAGAAAACAAACCAAAAAATGGAAAGAAGGTGAGTACCTTCTCTCCATTTTTTGGTGTGTTTTCTCCTTACCCCATCTTTCTTTGTGTCCCCTCTCTCCCTCTTTCTTTTTTTATTCTCATCCTTTTTTTTTCTCTCTTACATTTTTACTTGCTTTTTTTCCTTTATAACTTACCCTCTTTTTTTCTGTTCTATCTTGGTTTCTTTTTATTTACCCTCCTTATTTGTTCTGTCTCCCTCTTTGTTTTTATTCTCTGTTTTTTTTTCTTGTTCTTTGTCGGCCTTTCTTTGTATTCTCTCCCACTTCACCTACTACCTGTCTTTTCTCCTTATCCACACTTCTTTCTCTGTAGCATGTAATTATTGTTATGATGGGTTTATTATATTGGTTATGATGGTTTTACTATACTTATATCGACCTTTCCATAGCCATCATTTAATCTTTCAACAACAGTCTAGGAAGACAATTTATCCATATGTTATGATCTAAAGCTTTATGTTATGTCCCCTCCAGGTTTCCATCTGATCCCTTTTAGCTGCTGGCCGTATTAGTAAGGTAATTTCCTGTTTGTTCTTTGAATGTTTTAGTAAAATATAGGTTTGAACCATAAGATGAAACATTATGAAAGTCATAAACGATATATATTGTGATTCCATAAAGTTTCCAGTATTACGTTGTATGCTCCAACACTCTCTGGTCTTGGCAACAGTAACATATTGTATCTGTGTAATTTAGATAATCACTTCTATAGATGCTTTAAATAGTAGTGATCATTAACAAACTGTTTCCCATCCCCTTCTTGCACCTCTGACACTGTGGAAATCCTTGGACGTTTTAATGCACGGTATTAATTGTTATGTATATAGCGCTTGGGGAGCCCCATGTAAAACTTGCACCAGGGCCCATAGCTCCTTAGCTACGCCACTGAGAGGGGGGCTTGACTTACCCATGCCACCTGTAGCCGATGTGTTACCCTCACGGTCCACACAATGCCACTATTCTCTCCTTCCGGTTATGAAGGAGGAAATAGTGGAGTTATGTGGACCACAAGTAGAACACATCGGCTATAGGCGGCAGCATAGGTAAGCCCACCCCCCACCCCGCTGACGGCATGGATATCTAATTTAAATTTCGATTGGAAGCCCCATAACACTGACAATTGGGGGCTGCTCAGCAATGACATACCAACACTTGGGAGTCCTACAGCAATGACAAATTGGCACTTGGGGTCACAAAACAATGACACACTAACACTGTGCATTCCAGAACTATGACACTCTGACTCCTGAGAGTCCCAGAACAATAATATAATGACTCCTGGGAGTCTCAGAACAATGACAAACTAATGCTTGGGGGTCCCAGAATTAACACTTGTGGTCACAAAATGATGACACTAACACTTGTGGATCCCAGAACTATTACACATTAACACTTGGTGTTCTAATGCTAGGTACATGATACAATTTTCTGGCAGATTTATCTGCCGGATCGATTTTCTTCCACTGTGTGCAATCTGAATTTTGATCAATTTTCCAATCAATTTCCATTTATTTTTATGGAAATCGATCGGAAAATCGATAAAAATTCAGATCAGAGCATGTTCGATCTGGCAGGTAAATCTGCCAGCAAATTGTATCGTGAGTACCTAGCATAGCATCACAGTGACTTTTGGGGTCCTCCCAGAACATTGGCAAATGATTCTTCCTGCCAAGACGTGGAACCTGCTCTTGTGTAGAAGCAGGAAGTGGTCTGTGATACAGGAATAGCTCTGACTGTAATAAGTACACCATACCAAAGCAAGCTGAGCATTACACATGTTGGAGACTTGCTGAAGTCTTCAGTACTGTCCTCACACTAATTATCACATTATGTTATTAGAGTAGAGCTGCTAACAAGTCACACAGACTAATCCATGGACAGCATTCAAGGACCACACAGAACTAAACTGCTGACATGAGAACATTACAATCCTCTCCTGTCAGTAATTGATCTGTGATCCTTGGGAGTTGAATAATTGCAAATACCTTCTGTTTTTAGTAGGACAAGTAATAATTAGCATTATTAAAAGGGAAAGCCCACTTTTGTTGTTAAAAAAGATTCACGCTTCAGATCGATGTGATTTTATCAAAAGTCATTTCAGATTTCTTACCTTAATTTATGCACGGAGATTAAAAAAAAAATTCAAACCAAAAACGCTTCACCACCTAACTGCTAGCACATTGCTTAGTGAGTAAGTTAGTTTACTGATTATTGAAAGTGATTACTGTAGAGCACAGGTGTCAAACACAAGGCCTGCAGGCCGAATGCGGACCACATGGAGGTGATTGACAACGGCGCTCACACAGGCGCAGTAGAACGGGCCAGCAAAGCTGTAGCGAGGGACAAAAGGGCTGCCAGGGGCTGGAGGAAGCCCCGGATAAGTACTACTATGGGTAGCAGGAGTTGCTTGACGACTCCTTTAACCCTCTGGGCGATACAATTGCATCACCCAGGAGGGGGCGCAGCACTTTTTTTAAAAAAAATTCTTTTTTAAATCATGTAGCGAGCCCTGGGCTCGCTACATGATAGCCGCTGCGCAGCGGCATCCCCCCACCCACTCCGATCGCCTTCGGCGATTAGAGTAAGCAGGAAATCTCGTTCAGACGGGATTTCCTGCTGGGCTTCCCCGGTCGCCGGTCGCCATGGCGTCGTGACGTCAGAGGGAGTCACGATCCACCCCTCAGCGCTGCCTGGCACTGATTGGCCAGGCTGCACAAGGGGTCTGGAGGGGGGGCTGCGCGGCACGGCGGGTAGCGGCAGATCGGCGGCGATCGGAAGTTACACGCAGCTAGCAAAGTGCTAGCTGCGTGTAACAAAAAAAAAATTATGCAAATCGGCCCACCAGGGCCTGAGAAATCCTCCTGCGCGATATACCCCGAGCTCAGCTCGGGATTATCGCTCAGGAGGTTAAGGAGAGAAAATGAATCCTGTGGAAACAGGATTCAGAAGAAAGGTAAAACTTGAAAAGAAAAGCAGCTCCGGCACCAGTCGTCAATGCTTCAGTGAGAAATTTATTCCAATAGGTACAGTAAGGTTACATGGAGGTACAAAAAGAAGGCCGTCTTTTTGTACCTCCAAGTAACCTTACTGTACCTATTGGAATAAATTTCTCACTGAAGCATTGCCGACTGGTGCCGGACCTGCTTTTCTTTTCAAGTTTTAATTGTGATACTCTCACCAGGTAGAGAGCACAGTCGGCTCGGTAATCCCATTCCAATTGCTTTTCCAGGACACTCGAGTGCCAGTCACCTGTTTTCTTTTTGAATTTGATTCAGAAAAAAAGGTGATTGAATAGCCAAGGTATTTTCTGGCTTATTCGAGAACTCCAGCTTAACATGACTTTATTCCATTTGTTATAGTTACTTGATCCAGCCTCTCAAAATATCTACCTTAAGGCGCGTACACACGCCATACCGCTGGCAACAATGGGTCCGTCAGACCTTCCCGCTGGGCGGAAGTTCAGCCGTCAGTAGCACATGTGTATGCACTGTCGGCAGACTGATAAGGCTGTTTCTGAACATTCCGCTGAGCAGATCGTTCAGAAACAGACTTATCGGTCTGCTCACAGCGCGTACACACGTGCTACTGTCGGCTGAATGTCCGCCCAGTGGGAGGGTCTGACGGACCCGTCGTTGCCGGCGGTATGGCGTGTGTATGCGTCTTTACATTATACCACTGTCCCAGTGAGTGACCGCTGTCTCTTCTCTTTCCTTCTGGCCCCAGCTGTCATCATGAGTAGCGACGCAGAGATGGCGGTGTACGGGGTGGCGGCTCCCTTCCTCCGGAAGCCTGAAAAAGAGCGAATTGAGGCCCAGAACCAGCCGTTTGAAGCCAAGACTTACTGCTATGTCACCGACCCCAACCTCGATTACGTCAAAGGCAAGATCAAGAGTACAGACGCTGGAAAAACAACCGTAGAAACTGAGGATGGCAGGGTAAGTCCTACAGGAAATCTTTCCTAAGAAATATCACTTCCCTAAAATAGTTAGATGTCACTGTAGACTGTTGGCGTTACCATCATCACACTACTGTAAAAGAAGAAGAATAAAACCACACCTAATATCCAGCAACCTGTATGGACTGTACTTTCAAATCCTCTCACAAACACAGGAAGATCAGGTTTTCTTCTATATGCAAATTTACAGGCTTCCATGAAGATAGACAAACTAGGCTTCATCCTCCAGACTCCACTGTCCTGTTATGAACAGCCTCACTTCAGGAGAAACTTCCCCAAATGCTTTCCTGTCCCTCCTATGGGCAAATGGATTGTATTCAATAAACAAAGTATGCAGATAAAGTAAAATAATATTTAAATTCTTCAGCGCCCTTGCTACGCATATCTATGCCCCTGTTTACTTCACTTTAGGAGCGTAGTTATGCAAACTGTTTACTTACCGCCGCCGCACACGATTATCGCGTCTCTCCTGTTCACATACGCTGCAGTCCTGTCCCTTCCGTGATCGGGGAATGAGAAACAGCTGTTCTCAAACCCGATCACTGTGCCAGTGATGAATCGGAGCTTCCGGCAGCAGCGAAAGCTCTGATTTAACAAAAAAAAAACTAGGTTAAAGGCTGCCATACACTGGCCGATTGCCACCAGATCGACCAGCAGATAGATCCCTCTGTTATCGAATCTGATCAAAGAGGGATCTATTGGCTGCCTACACTGCAAACAGATTTTGAATCGATTTCACTACGAAACCGATTCACAATCTGTGGAGCTGCCGGTACCGCCGCCCCCCCAGCATACATTATGTGATCCAGCCTGCGCAAGTCCCCCCGGTCTCCGCTGTCTCTTCTCTGCTCTGGGCTCCAGCTTCACTTTACTTCCTGTCAGGGGAAGTTTAAACAGTAGAGGGCGCTCTACTGTTTAAACTTCCTGTCGGGACAGGAAGAAGTGAAGCCAGCCGGAGCCCAGCATGGAGAAGGGACAGCAGGGAGAGCGGGGACATGCGCCGGCGGAACAGGTAATGTATTGCCGCTAGCACCGACTCACCGGCGATCGAGCAAAATCTTCCGCGCGGACAGATCGACAGGAACGATCGATTTCGGACGGAAATCGGTCGTTCGGTCAGCGTTTGCGCATCGATTTCACAGCCGATTTGATCACAGTGATCGAATCTGCTGTCTATCGGCGGTAAAACGTTTAAGTGTATGGGCACCTTTACAGCACATGTAAACACTTGGGTCTGTCTTCTATTTATAGAAAAACAAAAGTTTGCTTTCCTAAAACAGAAAGAATTTGCGATAATTCAGGTTGGAGTGAGCTTGAGATGTCTCCCAGAGCAACACTGCTGGATATATGCAAATTAACCATTGTACCCTTAGAAGCTAAACACACCTCCAGAACCGCTGGAATGCAATGATGTGTCAGCTTGTTCATTTGTACAGAGCCATAATAATCCAACATGCATACAGACTGTTTCGAAATGTTTGATCCTCATCAGTGCATGGCATGGATTAATTTGGCTCTATGCAGTAGGGCTTGTAACACTGAGTGGTACAGTCTAACCAGCAAACTCATGGTGACCCAGAACTCATTGGAGTGTGTAAGGGACTACAATGGTCCTAAAAGCCCCCTTACTAAGATGTTAAGAAAAACAAAAGTTTGCTTTCCTAAAACAGAAAGAATTTGCGATAATTCAGTTTTGTTTTTCTTAACATCTTAGTAAGGGGGCTTTTAGGACCATTGTTGTCCCTTACACACTCCAATGAGTTCTGGGTCACCATGAGCTTGCTGGTTAGTCTGTACCTTTCTATTTATAGAACATGGTGTTAGTGTATCACCATCTTGTGGCTAAAAAGTGAAACTACACCCAATTACAAGATTACACTTTTACATATTATTATTATTAATTGTATTTATAAAGCGCCAACATATTACACATAGAAAAATTAAATACAGTTTTATTATTTTCGAACTCCTTCCACCCCTTCCCCATAGTTACCAAAATAAAACAAAAAGCTAAAAAAAAAACAGTAGCATCTCTAGCATTTCAGCCTAGTGTGCCCCCAGCCTCAAAGCACACATCATATTGCGGAATATGGGATATTTGTAATGAACTGTAGCTGAAAAAGTAACACAAGAGGCAGACAGTGGGTGAAGTGTATCTGTATTTTGTGTTTCAGACTGTCACGGTGAAACCGGATAATGTCTTCCCTATGAATCCTCCTAAGTTCGATAAGATAGAGGACATGGCCATGCTGACTCACCTGAACGAACCGGCTGTCCTGTACAATCTGAAGGAACGCTACAAAGCTTGGATGATCTACGTAAGTCCTGTAGGCTCAGTTCCCATCTGTAGCCGGATGCTATTCCCCCTCAGAGTCCTAGCAACTCAGAGGAAGAAGTCATTCGGGGTCCAGTGATCACAGGAACCCTGAATGACCCTTGTGCAGTGCGCGCACTATAACGTTGTGCTATGCTATAGCAGCGTGTAATGATCCGCTCAGCTGGCTGCACTGGCAGACAGCTGTTTGACCATTCCTCTAGTCTGTGGGCTGCAGGTCTCTGGAAGAGAGACCTGTCTTTCCATTACAAGTTTCTGGTCTGTTCTGCTGCTGAGGAATTTGCATACACTCGTTATGCAAATCCCCTACCTGCCTCCTTTGATGACTGGCAGTATAAAGAGCTATGTTTCCTAGAGTCCTTTGCTGGTCAAAAGGGTTAGTCTTGTGAAACACTCCTGGAGTGTCAGCCTTGCTCTTTGTTTGAAGATTAGCCTAGAGTAATTCCTGGGACTGCACTAGGCAGGTTCCCTAGTGCAGTTAGGATTGCATATCTGTTTTGTTTGTCTGTTGCGATTGTCCTGTCCCAGCGGTGGGCGACAGGAAGTCGTTCTGATCTTTGTTCTTGGAGTATAGCTGGAGCAGCGGTTGCTACCAGCTATCTCATCTGATCTGTCTTTCCTGGATCGCACTCGCCTTGCGCTAGTGCTGTGGATCCGTCTGATCTCCATCTCTCTTGCTATACTTGGATCGCACTCGCTCTGGCGGAAAGAGCAGTGGATCGTATCTCTCACTTATTCCTGTTTTCATGTATCTGTCTTGTCAGCTACGAACGCTTGCTGGAGGCTCGGTGAGGTAACCGTTAAGCAAGCGCTCGCGTCCTCTGTTTCATGTTTGTCTGTCGGTGGTTAGTTAGGCGTGCTTGTCTCTGTTGTGCTTAACACGCGGGGACCGCGCATAAACGCGTGCACTGTTGCGAATGAGTGCGGTGTTCGCGTTTAGTTAGCGTTTGTTATTTTCCTTATCTTCTCATTGTATGATTTGCTGTGCCTTTGCTACTCTCGTGCTCTGCCTTGCTGTAGCCTTGTGTCACCTCTGGCAATCGCCTCTCTCGCGATTGCGTTCCTACTTCATATTTGCTGTTGTATGTGCACTGTCGCGGGTTTGCGACTAGATTGGGGCACATACATACATTCTGTCCCTGTGCTCATTCTCTTCCGCAATCGCTTCTCTTGCGATTGCACTCACTTGGTTTCTTCTGTTGTGTGTCCACCGTCGCAGGTTAAACATACATATATCCAGGCACATCGCCTCTAGTTAGGACATTAAATAAATTATTAGGGAAAGGGAGGTGCTGAAGGGGGTGTGGCTAGAAACAGAAAAAATCA
Source organism: Hyperolius riggenbachi (assembly GCF_040937935.1). Taxonomy (NCBI): domain Eukaryota; kingdom Metazoa; phylum Chordata; class Amphibia; order Anura; family Hyperoliidae; genus Hyperolius; species Hyperolius riggenbachi. The sequence goes on along the minus strand of NC_090657.1, from coordinate 209,223,870 downwards.
ATTAACCCTTCGCACACTCACATGCAAATGTTCAAACAAATGCATTCACAGATTTACTCATCCAGGCACAACTGTTATCCCTACAGCTAAATTAAAAGCCAGGGTTTTAGTTCACAGAAGAATGCATTCTTATGCTTAGTCACCTATACTGCGTAGAAGTACCCAGGTAAACATAGGTGTCCTCACTCTGGCCCTGTAACATGCATAGTGCAGACATGCAAACACATTCATTGCATCAAACCTATCAATGGATTAGAAGCACACATCCTAACTTCCTCTCCTGGAAAAGACAGTGCATCTTACCAATCGCACAAGGGAGCTAACATTATGTGTCCATGTGCACCATGCGCATACACCAGCATAAGCTGTCTGCATGTTGACAAACATACAGGGGAAGGGGGAGTGCACCGAATTGGACCCTAGCCACAGGGGTCAATGATAAGAATAAACATACATATATCCAGGCACATCGCCTCTAGTTAGGACATTAAATAAATTATTAGGGAAAGGGAGGTGCTGAAGGGGGTGTGGCTAGAAACAGAAAAAATCAATTACCCTTCGCACACTCACATGCAAATGTTCAAACAAATGCATTCAGGTTTGATGCAATGAATATGTTTGCATGTCTGCACTATGCATGTTACAGGGCCAGAGTTAGGACACCTATGTTTACCTGGGTACTTCTACGCAGTATAGGTGACTAAGCATAAGAATGCATTCTTCTGTGAACTAAAACCCTGGCTTTTAGTTTAGCTGTAGGGATAACAGTTGTGCCTGGATGAGTAAATCTGTGAATGCATTTGTTTGAACATTTGCATGTGAGTGTGCGAAGGGTTAATTGATTTTTTCACCGTCGCAGGTTGGCGGCTAGATTGGTGGACATACATACATTCCTCATCTGTGCTTATTCGGTCTTGTGTCGCTGTTAGCAATCGCCATCTTTGGCGATTGCCTTCTCACTTTATCTTCATGGTTGTGTGTTCATCGTCGCAGGGTGGCGACTAGTTTGGTGGACACACATACCCTCTGTCGCTTTGATCTCTCTCTTTCATGGCTCTCTTGCCCTGCGTTTCCTCCCTTCGTACAATTCCTGTCTGGCGTCTGTGGCAGGGCAGAGGAGCTGTTCCTCTGCACTCCACAGCTCCACCTGTCGACAGGAATTTCCCTCTACAGGTGCATTGCACCTTTTGCTGGGTTCCCTCAAATTATACGCTTGTGGAGGATTTCCGGAGTGTCAGCGCACGTCTTGTGCGCTGATCGCGGAGAGAATTCCACAATCGTTACACAGCG